>NC_081409.1:322521404-322827654 GCF_030272615.1 Cryptomeria japonica | reverse complement strand
TAACTCCCCTTTTAATGAATAATTTTCAGATCCTTTGAAGATGCCTTTTGACTGAAATTTACCTTTAAACTGAAATAATCTCCTTTGGGCAAAATAAATCTCCCCCACTTAGAGGTAAAAGTATTCCCCTCTCATTCACACATCTATGATGTGTCACTTGTTGAATACACCCTTTGGTTAAAATCACTTTCAAAATCTGAACATATTTTCTCTTTTATTCTGATTAAGTAAAAGCAATTTACCCTCTCCAAGATTTTGGTGAAAATAATTTTCACTACCTTGGCAAAAATACACAATTTTACCCTCACTCATTTCTATACACATGTCCTTAAAAGGGGGAACAACTTTGACCCACATAGTTGAACAAGCTCTCATCCAATGCATTGCAATGCCACCCTCATGGTGCACAATGTCAACATGCATTCCACTAGGAATTACACAAAATTTACAAACATCCCCATTGTATTGCTGCAAAACTACAGATAATCGAATTCAAAGAATGCAAGGAGTGCATACATATGAAACTGTTGGCAATATGGAGGAATTGATTATGTTTTGCATTGATGTTTTGTCATTGATGTCAACACTAGCTATTATGGATGGTTACTAGCAGATAGGTTTTAGTTACTGATAGAAGATCTTGTGGTACCGGTAAGGGTTTAAGGTCTTACTGACAAAGCTTTTACTGAGAATCTTTGACAGAATGCATAAGTGGTGCTGGTGCAGCTTCTAGATGGAATTCAGGATGCAGAAGGTGATCCTTGTGTTGTTAGTATTTTGAGTGTTGGGATTTTCTCCTTTCAATCCATTTCAGTTAGCAAGGTTTCGGTGTTTCTTTTGCCTCTGAGGGTTATTTTTCTAAGGGTTTAGGGTTTTGTAATTTAAATCTTTTATCCTGTAAACCATGCGTTCATGTTTCCTTGTTATCTTTTTCCACTTAAGTGGAAGGGTCGGTCCATCGTTAGCAAAGGGGTCCCTTTTTAAGGTCTTTGCCTAGGCGGGTTATAACATTCTTTTTCACTTTTTCCCCTTTTCCTAAGTTTCTATTTTGCTTTTATTTGTCTACCGCGTGTTACAAAGCTCATGCAACTTCTTGTTGATCTAATGGTTGGCACTATTTCGCAATGCAAAGAAGCATGAGAGCTATCTTTCGTGAAGCGACGAAAAGATGGTGGGCTCAAGCAAGTAAGCGGCTCCTGAGGTAAAGGCCGAGCATCTTGCGGTTGATCCAACGATGCGCGCTATTTCGCAATGCGAAGGTGCAAGATGGTTATCCTTCATGAAGCAGCGAAAAGGGTACGTATGGGAAATGCAAGATAAAGACCGAGCATCTCCAAGATGATCTAACGACAGACACTGTTTCGCAATGCAAAGATGCATGAATTTTACTCTTCGCGAAACAACGAAAAGGAGCTGGGTGTTACGTGGTGGATTAGGTGGCAAGACAGCTGGATGTGCACAACTACAACAAAAAGGTGATTTGTCAACAGGACACGTGGCTCTGAATGGATTGTAAGTTGGTTCACTCGATAAAGTGGCAGTGTTGATGAAATTCACGGTTTAGTGAGACATGTGGTGGTTCAGATGTGGAGGTCGGCAGAGTTCTTGAGCTAATAAGTGACAAACACATGGAGATATTTGCCGGAAGTTTGCAGATGAGTGGATTTTCACATAGGGCCCACTTTGAAGGCTAAGGGAGTTAAAGGCTGAGCATCTCGAAGTTGATCGAATGCCGCACACTATTTTGCAATGCGAAGGTGCAAGATGGTTACCCTTCGCTAAGCAGCAAAAAACCACTAGCAGGGGCAGTTACACACAGTTATTAACGACAAACAATCACAGTGAAGGATAAAGGTCGAGTGGTTAGTTGTTGATTGAACATCGCATGTTGCTTCGCAATGCAAAGGTGCATGGAGTTTACTCTTCGCGAAACAACGAAAGGATGGTGGGGCTCATTTCTAAAGGAGGATGACTCAGGTAAAGTAAAGAATGTGCATGTTTTGTATGATGTGACAGTGCATGTTGTTTCACAATGAAGAGATGCATGAAGTTTACTCTTCGTGAAACAGCGAAAAGGCAAAACACTTAGAGAAATTTTTGTTGTCCGTTGGAGCCATTTCTCGAATTTGATTACGAATTAATTGCCGAAGCATGTGGCTTAATTGATTCTAATCAATGCTCGGTTGCCGTAATAATCTTTACATGAGTTGAAGCTTTGGCGCGAGTTCAAGGAATCTTGAAGAGGAACCAGTGCACAGAGCGAATATTCGCAAGCAACAAGTAAGTTTCTGCAAATTGTTTTAACAATTACAGTTTGATTGGTATCATTGGGTGTTTGATTTCTCAAAAAATCTATCTAAGATTTAATTGAAATAATTACAATTCTGAGATGGCACCACGAAGAGAATTTAGGGGGAAGGTTAATTACTAGGAGAGAGCCATTTGTGATTTCCTTTTAGAGAAATTAACTAGGTCCACTAATGCTTCAGTTAAAGTAAAGGAATTGGTGCCCAAAGCTTTCCGCCTGAGAATTGGCGATGGTTTATATGATAAAGGGAATTGGTTGAGGGACCCCCAGATAGGAATATCAGGCTTAGGACTTTTCAAAGTGGGGCTCAGCCAGAGAAATTCCCATGCTCCAATGAATAGTATATGGGAATTAGATGTTGGGAAGCTCATAGTCCCTGGGGTTGTCATGGACGTGTACTTGCTAACCCAAATTGCAAATAATTATGATCCCGATACTAGGACTGTGAAGAATGTAAATGGTGGGTCTCTAATTGAAATAAATGATGATGAGTTCAGGAGAGTTTTCAGACTTAGTGAAGTATCAAATTACTTAGAGCCTATCAATTTTGAAACACTGGCAAAGGTTTATGAGGCACATAGAGATCACCTTAGAAATGGCCCCTTGAAAGAATTCTTTGCCAAAATAGGAGGATTGACAGTTGTAGGCCCTAGCACCATGGAACCCTTCTCTTTAAACCTATTTACTTTGAGGGCTAAAGGGATGTATTGGTCCTTATGTCAGATTCTTGGGGAAGATGTAGAAACTACTATGCCAACCCACTATATGCTCATGATAGCACAAATTTTGAACCCATCTCTGACAGTGACTTTTGATTTTGCACCTTATCTCACCGATGCCATTCATGAGGGATTGATAGGGATAAATAATGCTAAGGTGGATAGACCTTTTGGATGGTATTCTCTCCTTATGCACATGCTCTTATTTAAAGGTGTTGAATATTTCGCTAATGAAATGGACCTACTTAAGGAAAAGGATGGAGAGGAGATGCCTGTTCAGTTATGGAGCACAATTTTGTCTTGGGATAGGGAAGATGCAAGTTATTTGAAGTTTGATAGATGTTTTACATCTAGACTTAGAATCCTCTTGTGCCCACAGAACCCTAGGATTCCTAAAAATATCCTTGAATTCCTTAGGCCTAAATAATTTGCTGAAGGCATCAACATTGTGCACAACTGGGGTGATATATATTTGTACCCTGTCTCTATTTTATTCAAAGTTTATGGTTTTAGAGGAACTGCATATTTACTCCCCTATCAAGTCCCATTGAAGATAGGAATTGTTGAGATATTGAGGCAAATTGGAGGTTTGCAAGAAGCAGAATTGACAAATAGGGGGAAAGGGAAAATTTTGCCAACTGTTACCGTAGCACATCGGTTTGTAATCACCAAGGGTGGTTGGACACATTTTGATGATTTCTTTTAGCCATATAGGTTGTCTACTGTAGTGGCAAGGTTTGCTGATCCAGAGGATTTCTTTAATGGCATGTTCAAGAAGAGGGCCGTATGTAAAGGTAAAGAACACTAGTTCCACTTCCCTAAGGATTTAATAAGGAATGAGTTCAATTTGGTTGAGCAAGAAGTTAGGAAGGAAAAATGGCTAGCTTTTAAGAATATTTTGGATTTCATTCATTATTTTGACAACAATTATGATCCTTTGGTTAGTTTTCATCCTTTTCAAGAAAAGATTAAGTTTTTGGTAAATTATTTTGAGGATTTAACGCAAACTCTGATGGAGAAGAGGGAGGTTGTGATGAAAGCCAATCCCGAAAAGGCCAAACTAGTTGTAGCCAACCCCTCCTATGCCAAGATGATCTCTCCAGGAAAATATACAGTGCAAAAAAGGTCAAATTACAATGTACTGATGCCAATAAGGGAGGAGCCTTCTACTTCAAAATGAAAAAGGGCATTAGAAGATGTGGTTGAGATTTCAGATTCCCCTAAAAGGCAGAAAATAGGGGCAAAAGTGGAGACAAATGAGCCCTTGTATTCTCCTTCCCAATCCCCAACACATATAAGGGATGAACATGTAGTAGCAGAGCAACTGTTGCAATTAGGAAGTCTGGGGGAAATTGCTCTCACTTATGAAGAGCTGCAAGAAGGAATGCCTGAAGAACCGGCAAGTGCCCAAATGGACTTAACTACAGAAGAATTTATAGGTAAAGTTCTGGACCTTGTCATTAAGCAGGCCAGTGAGGATTTTTTGGCAGATGATAGTTTTATCAAAATAGGGTCCTTTTTGCAGTTTATTTGGAAAGAAACATAGACCAGTTCAAGGCAAGATGTGAAAAAATAAAAAAATGAATGTCCTCACAAAGATACATTTGTAGTTGAGGTAGATGCAAAGAAAGAAATGTTAATAGAATTTAGGACTATTACCCCAGAGCAAGGAAGGAAGATGATTGCAGAAGTGGGAGTTTTGATTCTCCCTGAATGGGATATAGCAGATGCATTAGTGCTTGAGGCAGTAAGGAAGGAAACAAAGCCCCTGGAAGGAGTGACTTATAGTAAAGATCATGCTACCCTAGTCATGTGGTCATTAAGGAGGGAGGAGAGAAAAAAGAGGCAAGACACATCAGAGTCTAGTTATCTCGGAGGCATGATTGTGAAGAGAGTGAAGGACACAGGGTAGTGGAGGCTGCTAGCACAATTTTGGAATCAACAAAATTCAATATGGCTGTAGCTGAGAAAGAGGCCAAGGAAAAGGCCGATCTCCAAGTTAAGTTGGAGCTAATCCTAAAAGCTTATAATGAAGCTAAAGTTGAAATAGCTCAGAAGGATTGTACAATTGCAAAATTGAAGAATCAAATAGTAGGGCAACATCAAATAGGTGAATCTTCTACCTTGATAATTGCCTCTTCTCCAACTAAACCTCCATTTGCTAGTCCAATCATTGAGTTTCCCTTGTCCCCTATAACTTCCAGTTTTCAATCTACTGAGTCTATCCAAGATGAAATGGAAAAGTTGAAGCAGGCTCAAGCTATGTTTGCAAGTAAATATGAGGAAAAGGTCAGGGGGACAGTTTTAAAGTTTGTTGACACAATATGGGCTTCTATTGTGTTTATATATATGAAAAGAGTTTTGAGCATGTTGACTGATTTAAAGGAAGACAAGGCTACTCTGGAGCCAATTTTAAATAAATGGATGGCAATATAGGAGTTGAGAAATACAACCCTACAGTAGCCTGAAGATCTTCTGCAAGCCGAATAACTTGTTACAAGGAGAAGCAATGAAGCAAAATCTGAAGAACAAACAAAACACAGGAAAAATATTCTCCAAAAAAAGAGCTCCAATTCACCAAAAATGTATTGTGAAAAGATAATACATTGAAGAGAAAAAGTAACCTCTAATAGGTCAAGAAACCCTAAAAAGGGAAAACCCTAGGCTTGCACATAATAATTAATTAAAATAATTAATTATATGCACCTAATGTTAGCTTAAGTGTAAGAAGATAATTGGGAACTTAAAGAATTAAACAAATAATGTTTAATTAATCAAGTAAAGACCCAATTACTCTAACACCCCCCCTTAAGCTAGACTTAGGGAGAAGCTAAAACCTAGAACAACTACTGAAAGCAATAAAGATGGGTCCCAATAACAAGGCCTGATCAGGTAGCCAAATACAATGAAATCTCTATGAACTGGAGAAATAGAGAAAACCACATGGGAACAAAACTCTACTCCAAAAGAAGATGGAAAAGAATACCACTGAAGCATGAAGACCCTGCAAACTCTGTCAAAGAATAACTGTTGATCTAAAGAACATCCACTGAACTAGAACATGACCAGGTAGAGAAGACTGTAATCTACACGAGTGCCCTCAAATGACACTAGAATCAGGAGGCAAACAAGGCAAAACAACTGAAATCAAAGATACAGATGGCATGAGAAACCAAAGCCTGAAGAGCCGATCAATCGAAACACAAAAGCATTAGAACCAACAGGATAAACCTCCCCATAATGCGGAAGTGGGAGAGGGACATGAACACTGAAAAGGACAACCAAAAACAACTGCATGACAAAGAACCAAGAACATCAAAGGTGCTGAGACACATCATCATGAGGCGAATGTCATGGAAGGAACACTCACTTGACAAAGGAAGATGACAAACAAAAGCAAACATCAACCCCCTCATGGCACTTGATCAACAGTGCATGTACAACAAGACATAAGATATGCAAGATTCCAAGTAAACAATGCATGATAACACTTTATCTCAGTGCATTTGCATAATTACAAGCTACAATGATAAGAAGACTAGAAATAGAAATTAGAAGCAAAACAGAGACACCCTACTCAGAAAAGAGATCCCAGGACCTGAAATAACCACGATATCCACTAGAGTGCTGAAAAGCAAAAAATTGAATAAAATATGCATGGAGAAGAATCTGGAAAAAAAAACTCATTTTTTTGGAAAGTACACAACACAAGCTTTCCAAAAATATAAAGTTTTTGAAAAACAGAGTTCGGATGCTCATTCTACGTCTCCCAGAGTGCAAAAAAGAGACCTCACTTTGACTGTAAAAAAATATAGTCAAATAGAAAAATTGGAAAAAATTACCAACACCATGAGATCAGCCTTGGAACCAGCTTTCTGACACCTATTCGTTTTCAAAAAAATGACTCCGTATGCCCAAGATAGGGCCAAAAAACCAAGCCCCCCCCGAAAAAGCCAAAAAAGGGGGTCTGGTGGCCTGTGGGTGGTCCGGTGGCTAGGGAGCGGTGCTCCGGTGGTGCACCAGTGGCAGCCGAGTGGCAGGACGGTGGATGGGTGGTAGACTGATGGTGGAGCGGTGGCCGGTCGAAAAAAAAAAAGGCGCCTGGGGAGTGGAGCGGAGGGCGGCCGAAAGCGACGGCGGGGGCCAAGGAGGACGCCGGGGGCTGCAGGCGGCGGCGGGCTGGGCAGCCGACAGTGCAGGGAGGCGATGGACGGTAGGGAAGCAGCAGCTGGAAGGCCAGTGAGCTAGGCGCCTGGCGGTGCAGCAGGGCCAGGCTGGGCGGTGGCAGCGAAGCGGCAGGGCCAGGCTGGGCGGCGCGTGAGGGACCGGGATCTGCATGGCCAGTGGGAGCCGAAGACCAGGAGCTGCATGGCCGGCGGGGGCTGAAGAAATAGCGGTAGCAGCCGGAGAAGGACAGAGGGGCCACCAGCAGGGGCCGCAGGGGCCGGACTGACAGGTCTGATAGGCCTGTCAGTTCGGTACCCTGCGGTACCCACAAAAAATGTGCCCCCAAATTTTTTTTTTTTGTTAAAAAGAAACAAACCTCCCTTTTTTTTTTCGCTTTTTTGAAAGAATTTTTTTTAAAAGCAAATTTTGGCCTACATGCCGTAAAAAGGCAATTTTTTTATTTTTTTGAATTTTTTTCTCGATCTGCATGCCAAGGCCGTATGGCTTGAATTTGAGAAAAAAATGCTCCCAGAGGCTCAGGAACCAAAATAGGTCAAATTTTATATGACCATAGGGGTTTTCGAGCCTTCTGAGCATGATGGTGAGGTTCATTTAGGCCCAAAGTGCTCAGAAAAAAACCTCAAACCCTAGGTACATAAAAAATTCCTGAAACCCCAGATCTGCTTCCAAAGCCAAAAATCTCAAAACAAGAACAGGTAGTTGCAGATCTGATGCTCTGATACTATATAGGAGTTGAGAAATACAACCCCATAGTAGTTTGAAGATCTTCTGCAAGCTGAATAACCTGTTACAAGGAGAAGCAATGAAGCAAAATCTGAAGAACAAACAAAACACAGGAAAAATATTCTCCAAAAAAAGAGCTCCAATTCACCAAAAATGTATTGTGAAAAAATAATGCACTAAAGAGAAAAAGTAACCTCTAATAGGTCAAGAAACCCTAAAAAGGGAAAACCTTAGGCTTGCACATAATAATTAATTAAAATAATTAATTATATGCACCTAATGTTAGCTTAAGTGTAAAAAGATAATTGGGAACTTAAAGAATTAAACAAATAATGTTTAATTAATCAAGTAAAGACCCAATTACTCTAACAGGCAAGTGGTGCAGGAGCACCTAACCTAAACATACACCAGGAGGTTAAAGAACATGCCATGAATCATTTCACTCATATTTGAGTTTATATGGTCATTTTAATGTATTTTGAGTCATTTTGTGAAGCATTGTAGACATTTGCTCAAGATGTGTATTTGAGTCCTAATTGGGTCTAGGAGGTAAAATTTGTATAAACAAGTCATGGAAGGATAAAGAAGATGTTAAAGGTTTTTTTGAGTCCATCTAAATGTATTTGAAGTGCACAGGCAAAGATTAGGGGTCATATTTATCAAAATGTCAAAATTGTCAATTGTGTCAAAAATGTTGTCAATCACAAATTGCATTATAAAGTTGCAAACCAAGGATGTAATTGGTCTTGGGTAGTTGTAACTTCCATATTGATGTGTGGAGGTTATAAAAACTATAATTTCGTCAAATCCAATGGGGGTGTGTGTGATTGGAGGAAGGAAATGAATAACATTTGAAGTTTTTACACACTCCACATTATTTTTTGGGTATTGCAGTCTGATCATTCACATTTTTATTTATGAAAAATCATTTGTATCCATTGGAAATGTGTTGGATATGATAATGGCATGAGTTAAATTTAATTTTCCTTTGGTTTCATTTAATTTCAATCATTTTGAAGCAAGTTATGCAAGATTTAGTGAAAACTGTCAAAAAACCCTCCAAATTGGGGTTTGTGGAGAGTTTCACTAAAATATTTTGAATGCACCATTAGAAATTGTTGTAACTTTGGTGTTTGATATAGGGTTGAATTATCTTTCAAATGAATTTAGTTTAAATGTGATTGGTTAAGTATTTTATGAGATATTTGATGCCCTAGGCGGACTGGGAATGCAAATTTCTTGTTTTTTCTGTAACAGTCAAAATGGTCTCGGTGCAGAGACCATAACTTGTAACTCCACCATTGGATTGTTTTCCATTTTGGATATGGTTTTAGAAACTGAGTTTTCTACAGTCTCACCAAAGCGATACTCAAAATATTTTCAGGTTGGAAAGTTATAAAAACCATAATTTGGTCGAATCCAATGGGAGTGTGTGTGATTGGAGGAAGGAAATGAATAAAATTTGAAGTTTTTACACACTCCACATTGTTTTTTGGGTATTGCAGTCTGATCGTTCACATTTTTATTTATGAAAAATCATTTTTATTCATTGGAAATGTGTTGGATATGAAAATGGCATGAGTTAACTTTGTTTTTCCTTTGGTTTCATTTAATTTCAATCATTTTGAAGCAAGTTATGCAAGATTTGGTGAAAACTGTCAAAAAACCCTCCAAATTGGGGTTTGTGGAGAGTTTCACTAAAATATTTTGAATGCACCATTGGAAATTGTTGTAAATTTGGCGTTTGATATAGGGTTGAATTACCTTTCAAATGAATTTAGTTTAAATATGATTGGTTAAGTATTTTATGAGATATTTGATGCCCTAGGCGGACTGGGAATGCAAATTTCTTGTTTTTTCTGTAATAGTCAAAATGGTCTCGGTGTAGAGACGATAACTCGTAACTCCATCGTTGGATTGTTCTCCATTTTGGATATGGTTTTAGAAATCGAGTTTTGTACAGTCTCACCGAAGCGATCTTTAAAATAATAAAGTGCAGGTCTATCAGACTGTCATTAACTGGGACAACATGATGCATTGTTTGGGTCTTGAATAATGTTTAAAGGGTTATGAATGATATGAAAGATTTGATATTGGATTAGTTGGTTGATATTTATCTTGTTAGATGCCTCAATCATACCAAGGTTTCATATTGATGATTATTTTGGGTCATTGAGCACCCTAGGATTGGGACTCCATGGTTGATTTGGGGTTCTTGGTTGGTTTTTCATGATGCTCTGCATCAACAAGGGAAGCAAACTTGGAACTTATGTGCTCATCCCATGAAGAGGAAGATGATGATTCCGCTATTAAGTCCACATGTGAGTTGGTTAAAAGTATTTCTAGGTTGGCGGAGGGAAGAGCTAGTCTAGAGAGAAAAGCAAACCTATATAGGAAGGAATATGCTAACCAGAAGTTTGAATTATTTCCTGGAGGTTTTGTTAGTACAAGCAAGTTGAAAGATGAAGAATTATGGCTTGGTGAGTTAGGCCATAAATTATCACACTGGATAAATGAAGTCATCAATTCAGATGATACATCTTTATTTATTAGAACAATTGAAGAAATTGAAAAGATGAGGTCACATTATGGTTTTTTGGAGACATAAGTCAAGCAGTTGAGGAACACTTGGAAAAGGTTAAATAAGTTGAAGAAGAAAATTGTTACTTACTCTTGGCCTAATGATGATGTGTTTAAAGAATGGAAAGACAAATATATGGTGCAAGAAGCGGAGGCTCAAGAATAATCAACTGATGCTGCAACATTGTAACAACCCTCAGGGAGTTAGGAGTGAAAGCGATTGTAACCTCTTTTGGGAGAGAATTATGGTTGTAACAAACTATTTCTAGGAAAGTTCGAAGCTTGTCACATCCATATCATTATAAATGGATACCAGGACTAGGAAAAAGATCATCACAAGAATTTGTAAAGAAACTCTAGCAAAATATATTTGGAGTTTTCTGTTTCTTTTTCAGAAATCATCCTGAGTTATGTATGAATTTGAAGAAGAATATTAATATATAGATCAAAGTATTTCGAGCCTAAATTCTTATTGTCTTCTTGTATGCACAATTTGTTTACTAGTTCAGTTAGATAATCTAGGGTTATGTGATTGAATGAGTTGCAAGGTAAATTTATAGAGATGTTTTAGGTTTTTCTCTCAAAGAGGGGGATTAAATATACTTAAAATATTATTGCTAGTAAATCAATAGTTCTACTCGAAATTGATAACTGGGTTTAGCATGAAGGGAAAACACTTATATATGTTAGGCATATATGAAGTTAAAAGAAGCTAAAGTGATGAAATGTACATGAATATCCTATTTAGAATTTTTATCTAATCTTAGGTGACTCTGTAGCCCAGGATAAGGCATTGATATCATTTGTTGAGTTTTCTATCTTTCTTGGAAATCAAAAACTGAAAAATGAATATGAATCTTTTCTTTATGTTCAATTATGTCTAAGGTGATAGGATTCATAGAGATTGGCACTGGTTTTCTGTGAATGTTCTGTCATAATTGTGGAATGTATTAACAGAAGGGTATACCCACCTAAGCTTAGTGTAAGCTTGAAGTGTAGAAGGTTTTTGTATAAACCTTGTTAAATGTTGTCTTGGACTTCCATTTTCTTGTTCTCTCCATATGCGACAACGACTTTAAAATTATTATAGAGGAAATAAGGAGATTAGAAATTGAGAACAACACCTTGATCATAGCTTGACTGATTGGAGACATTGCTTTGGCATGGTGGACCCAGTTTAGGTCCGGTACCTATCTAGGTTATGGATGGTATCATATTAACGTGTTCTCTACATGTTACCGAAATGTTTTATGGATTAGTTAATGTTGTTTTGATCTTAAGCTGACATGGCATATCATTGTAATATGAATGTATGTAATGATCTTATTGTTTTATCTTTTAGGTGGCCGACCTAATTGGTTTAGGCGTTAGGGTTTGTATAAATTAATGTAAGATCTCATTGTAGATCATGGTTATGGGAATAAAATATGTTCATGCTCGTGGAATGAAATATCATATGCGAAGGAGATTTGGTTGATCATAGGTGATCGAATTGGGTTTAAGAGGTCAAAGGCCTCCGGTATTGAGCTTAACTAGGACTATAATCAGGTATGGTAGATGTTATCTTTGGCAGTTCATTCTTATGGATTGTTGTCCAATTAGCTTGAGGTGGTTATAACCTCTCTGTAGTCAGTGAGACTCCTTTGTAATGAGCAGTATGCTCTAGGCAATGTGCCTTCATGCATGTGTAGGCCCCTTATTGTATCACATACTTTTTGCAGAAGTATCATCTAACTATGGGTAGGCTTCCAACCATGGTTTTTCCATTTACTGAGTTTTCCACGTACAAATCATGGTGTTGTGGTATGGTTACATTGTGTTAATTCTCTGTTTCATTCTTAAGTTTTATTGCTTACCGGTATTTGTTTCTGCTATTCTAGTATTCAATGTTTATGTGCTCTGGTTAAAGGTTATAAAGTGGTTTGATTAATATAATCTGTTGACCACTGATTCACCCCCCTCTCAGTTGTCCATCGGTTATCCTAACAGAAACCATGCCTTCTCATGCCGCTAAATCCCTTCATATCCATTGTATTTACAGGAAACAAAAAATGAGAAGACTGCCAAATTACCACAGGCAGCAAACATCTACACGCTGCCAGACTAAGCATATCAATATCGCAACTATTATCACCCCTCTCCACCATTCAAACAGGTCAATTTCACTACAAATAATTTGTGCACATCCTTCAGTCATGGCATTCACATTCAATACTGCTGGGAAATTGTGACATTAAACATGTACTTCAACGCCCCCCTGTGAATCACCCAAATAACACCCTCACCTCTACTTAGTTTTGCTCACCATAGTCAGAAAAGACACTGGCGATGTGAAAGAGAGACAAAGTTTGTTCCGAATGGCATCACACCCGCTATTCCATTCTTCTGAAAAACTTCAAAAGCCCTGTTGTTAGCCACATTCTCTTGCGAATTGTACTTGTTTGGGATTTCTCAAGCCTTGTGTGAAATAGAGTCGATGCAATCATGAAAACCCATAAGACCATGTTCTCTATCACGGAGTGCAATAGATCCATTTCCTCTTTGAAGATCAGACTGTACTCCCTTTGGGGTCCACTTTACCCTAAATTTAAATATTCCACGCATATATTTCTCTCCCTCTGTTCACCTTGCGTGTTGCCTTTTATTTCTTCCCCGCGCAATGTTTTCATCTTCAATGCATTTGATCTTCGTGCACCCTGCAATGATCCCATCCTTTCAAAGCATTGTGAGAACCGAGTTGATGCTTCCATGGATGTTCATGTCCTTCTAATGCATCCACATTCTGCCCTTCACACTATTGTATCCTCCCTGCATATTCCCATCTTTGTGATTTTCCCAAAAATATAATAAAAAAATGGCTATGAGCAATTAAATAAATATTTTATATTTATTTAATAATTATTCTTCTATTAAATAGTTAATTTGAAAAGATTAATCTATTTAATTCATTTCATGTCCTTCTATTAATTAATTTAATTGAAACATTTATTAATTAATTCATTATATCTTTTTCTTCTAATCAATTAATTAAATATCTAAATATTTAATTATTCCTCTATCTATCATCCTATAGTCTTATTCATTAAATAATTTCTTAATTATTTAATCCCTTTTCCAACTCACCCTCCATCTCCACTTCATCTTTCCTTTGCCAACTCATCCATCATGTGGCTAAATTAATTCAATAAAATAAAATAAAATAAAATCATTTATTAGCCACGTATCTCCAACTTGCAAAATAAATGAAATATTATGTACGTACACATATTTCCTAACTTTCTTCTATATTCTCTCCAACATCCCTATATCTTACGAGGACTTGAGTCCACTTGTCCTCTCATTCCTACATCTTCTCCAACTATCCTATATCCTCTCAAGTCTTCAACTTAGTTAAGGTGAGATGAGTGACACTTTTCTTCTCCTTTCCCCTTTCTCTCAACCTTCAACTTCTTGCTCATAGCCATCCAATTTGCAAGATTCAATCATGACCATTGATCTCTGCCACCTAATCTCATGCACTCAAAAATCTATAAAAAGAGGTCTCTTAAGTATTTTGAAACTAATAGTCTAATAGCTAATCATATAGTCATTCTAGGAGTCTTTATCTTGCATCTATGAGTTTAACTTTGAAGCAATTAATGATTTTAGAATTCTTATCATAGCTTAATATCATGTTAGCTTAAATCATTTGCATATGAATATCATAGTATCAGTTAACTATCAGTCCATTCTTAATATTCCATCTTGGAAGCTACCAGTTCTTGTCTGAGAGAAAATCATCTGCAACTAGGAACAATGGAGTTAAGACACAAAGAGGTGTAAATCATGGAAGGTATAATATTTTTTATTTAATTTACTTCATGTTACTTCATTGGTTGAAGTTAAGTTTCCTGTAGCTTTCATTTTTATATTGTATAATGGACTAACAATTTTTAGGACATTTCTTTGGAGTTCAACTTTAACCTCAACAACCCTAATTCCTTATTTTGTGCAAGATGAGTTGTATATTTCGCGTGGGCCGTGGTGTTGTTTTTTATCTACCATTATGTTGGTATTTGCATGAAGATTTCATTAATGAAATGTTATGTTGTCATTGATGTCAATTAACCGGTAATGATATTGTTGTAATGTTGTTTTGTAACCGGTAGGAAGAGCTAGTGAACGAAACTGTAACCGGTAGGTAAGTTTGTGGAGTGAACCAGTATTGCTAAGTATTGGAGAGTTGAAAAGGTAAACCCTACCTATTGATTTGATAAACCCTAACCGATTAAGTTTGGTGAATTGGTTATATTGATTTATGATCTGATGATGAGTGGTAATGATTATGACACGTATGCTTATTGTATGAAGTGAGTTTCAAAGTGTTTTTGGTGCGTTGCGGTAACGGTTTTTGTCTAGGGAATGAACAAGTATATTGCATGTAATGCAAAGCATGTGATGAGTTATTGAGTTCGATGAAGCACTGATCAAGGAGCGGTCAAGGATTTCTTGAATGATGTGTAGAGATTGTTATGTAATCCAACGATCATACTTGAACCGACTTGTTTGTAATCTCTATGAGAGAAATAGGTTTTTGTTGTGTTACTGACCTAATTGATTTGTTTATAAGGTGGATGAGTTGTTTTGTTTTGAGAGTTGGCAAAGTTTCAGTTAAGTGTGTCATTGCCGAACTAGATGATGTATCTGCAATTTGTGTAAAGGCAGATAGGAGCATGACAAGGATCTAAACAAGCAAGTGTAGTGCTATTCAAACAGATCAACAAAACCCTGTTGTTTTCTAACAATTATAGCAGTTAAATCCCCTAACCGAGTAAGCTCTAACAAGCTTGGTGTTATTCAAATCCTCTAACTAGGTGGTCAATTAGCTTGGATTTCAAATCCTCTACTCAGGTTACTCCTCATAGGGTATTGCTTCTAACAAGGCATTATAGTCAATCCCTTAACCGGGTGGTCCCTAACAGGATTTGTTCTTAACAAGAATTTTTGTAAAGCTTTAACAGACTTGGCTCCTAACATGGCAAAATTCAGAAGAGTTTAGATAGTTATCTTGTGAGTCTCATCTCACCGTGGTTTTTCCCATTTGAGTTTCCACGTCAAAATATTGTGTCAAGTGGTGAATGTTTTTGTGGTTATGTTTTCTATGGTTGATTAACTACTTAATCCACTTTGATAAGTCGTGATAACCGACAACAATATGAAATGAGGTTTTACTTATGTCAGTAAAAGTATTTGGATGTTTATGAGTTTCAAGTTGTTTAATGTTAATTTGTTGTAATAGTCAACCTGTGTAACTTGATAGTGATATTGCATTGATAGTTCTAAGTTTACTTCAAGAATTTGATTATGAGATTGGTGAAAGTTATTATTAGTTTTTCTATCTATTGATTCACCCCCCCCTCTCATTAGTTGATCAGATCCTTGTTCTTTCATCATACCATCACTTGGTATTAGAGCATCCTAGGTCCTCTAAGGTCTAAGCCTAACAAATTGAGGTAAAGATCTTGTAGAACATGATGAAGAAGGAAGGTCTGAAGTTTAATAGAGAGAACTATAGAATAAGGAGTGATAGAATAAAAATTTATATCAAGTCTAGGAAATCAATACTGGGAACATGTTGGTACTTAATATATTGCACCTAGTGGGATTATGACTAATGATTAGAAGAAAGAGCAACAAGAAAACAATAAGCATTGGAGGATATTATCAGTTCTTTGTCTGATGCAGAATATGTTGATGTCTATGGTCTAGAGATTGCAAATGAGGTATGAAAGAAACTTGAAGAGATTTATAGTGATGATGAGCATGTGAAGATTGCCAAGGAAGAGAGTCTAAGAGGAAAGTTTGATGACATGCAGATGGCTGAAGGTGAGAATATCCAATGGTATGGTCAGAGGATAAAAGAGATGGTTGGTGAGATCAAGAGTGTAGGTGGTAAAGTGGAAGATGCCATAGTAGTTAGGAAGGTGTTGAGAACCCTGCTACCGGTCTATGCTATCCGAGTTGCAGCCATTCAGGAGCTAAAATCTATTGACAAATCTAAGGTAACCCTTGAATCCATCATTGGTAAGCTTACTACTTTTGAATTAAATGGTTATGATGGTAGTGTTCAGAAATCTGAGTCTGCATTTAGAGCTTCAGTTTCTAACCCATTTCTTGAGGAAAAGTAGAGATGTTAGTCATAGTTATGAATCTAGATCCAACAGAGAAGTTGATGATGAAGACAGTTTGGTTGATCTTGAAGCATTGTTGGCCAAGTGGTTGCCCAGAGTAACCTGTAAATATAGAGGTAAATTACCTTTGAAATGTTTTGCATGCAACAAGATTGGACACATTGCAACTAACTGTCCTAATGGTGATAATGAGCACAAGAGAGAAGTTCAATAAGTACAAGGCAAAAGGCAAAATAGATTGTCTTATTGTAGTTGATGGTGGTATCACCGATGAGGAATCTGATCGTGATGCTAATGAATACATTGTGTTTATATCCATTAAAGAGGAAACATCTGATCATAAGGCTTTAGCTTCTCGCATGGATAATTCTGATGATTGGATCATTGATAGTGGTTGTTCACATCATATGACCGGTGACCAGAGAAAATTTATTTCTTTGAAGGAATTTAATGGCAGAGTTGTAAGATATTGGTAATAACTCACCCTGCATGGTTAAAGGTAAGGGAATTATTTCTCTTAATGGAAAGAGCAGTGCAGATGATGTCTACTGGGTTGAAGGTCTAAAGCACAATCTTTTGAGTGTTTCTCAACTCAATGACAGAGGATATCCATTGGAGTTTAAGAATGCTATGTGCAAAATCTATGGGAGCAAAGGTGAACTGATTGCAAACGACAAGCAGACTAAAGGTAACTTGTTTCACCTGAATCCTAAAGTCAGCAATTGTTTAATTGCTAAAGTAGATGATAGTTGGCTTTGGTATAGGATATTTTGTCATGTAAACTTTGATAACATTATTAAAGTAAGTAAGTCCAAGACAGTGAGAGGTTTGCCTTAGTTGAAAAAACTGGTTAATTCTCTATGTAAGGAATGTCAGTTGGGAAAGATGACATCCTCAAATTTCAAGAGCAAATATTTTTCAGCGGAACATTCTTTAGATTTGGTTCATATAGGCCTCCGTGGACCAATAAGGACTAAAAGTATTCAAGGTGATAAATATTTCATGATCTTTACCGATGATTGCTCAAGAATGATGTGGGTCACATTCTTGAAGGATAAAACAAAAGAATTTGGTAAGTTCAAGGCATTCAGGGCCTTAGATGAAAAGGAGAGTGGTAAGAAGATAAAGTGTCTGAGGATTGATCAAGGTGGTGAATTTACTTATGAGGAATTCACTAGATATTGTGAATAAAATGGTATCAAATGAAAACTTTCTGCACTGAGGACACCACAACAGAATAGTATTGCAGAGAGGAACAACCAGTTAGTTGTTGAAGCTGCTAGGATGATGTTGATACAAGGAGGTACAGTGAAAACTTTCTGGAGAGAAGCTATCAGCACAATTGTCTACACTATGAACTGAATTTTGGTAAAAAGAGTCTCAGGGGAAACCAGTGTGGAGAAAAAGGATGAAGATCCTTGCATTTTTCCTACATACACATGCTATATTGACATCTACATCTGCTTCTTCCCTTTCAATTTCAAGTTGCTCTTGTTTGTTTTTCCATGATAGTGAATATTCTCCATTTCCTCGATCTCTTAGCTGCATTTGTTTTTCCATACTTGACAGAATTGTTCCTTGGATTGTTTGCTTGAAGATGATGTCTCTCTGTTATGTGGAACAATGACCTCTTAAGCTGGTTTTAGATTACTATAGCACTGCAATGCATTTGAGTCTGTTGAGATTGTAATTTCCTGCCCATTGTATGGAAATTTCAGGCACTGATGACATTTTGATGGAATAGCCTGTATGTCATGTATCCATGGTCTTCCCAAGAGTATGTTGTATGGTAAGTCCAAGTCTAGAATTTGGCATGCTGTGTCTTTTTGCAAAGGTCCTAGTCTAATGGGTAATATCAAAATTCCTTTAGAGGAATGCTCTTCTTCATCATATGCTTTGATAGTGATCTTTTTCTGGGGATTAACTGCATCTTCAAAATAACCTAGAGCATAGACAAGACTCAATGAGCAAATGTTTAAGTCAAATCCCCCATCTATTAGGAAATGTTTAACAAGCATTCTATGAATGAGGACTTCAATTTGCAAGGGAGTGTTATGGGGATATTGCAAGGAATCAATGCTTAGATATGAAGGAGATGGGCTTTGAATAGGATCCTCTAAAATAGGTTTGATGGTCATTATGGATATCCCTTAGGGAACTTCATCCTTGGGTGTATTGTTTGTGAGGATGCTATGGAAGGTTCTTGCAAGTGTTTAAGAGGTGTAGGAATAGATGCCTTTGGAGAGTCAATTTTCTTATGGGGGGATGAGCCATTGCTAGACATGGGTGCACGATTTTGATCTTCCTCAGCAAAATCCTTTAGGGATCTCTTTAAGAGTTGCATAAAAGAGCCACCTTTCTTTAGAGATGCATTTGAATCCTTGTGAGGTTTTGACATAGTTAGATTTTGATTTTGGACTTGTTTGATTGCTTTGATATGTTGACTTGTTATGTCTTCTTCTTGTATTTTGCTTTGGTATGCCATATTTCTATGATCTTTAGCTATTCCAAATGTTTTTCTTTCCTTTGCAAGGATTCAATTGTCTAAAAGGTGTTTCAATAAGTGACCAACTGTCAAGGTAGATATGATAAAATGATATGACATGAAAAGATAATTCAAGTATTTGTAAGTTTGTAAGTTTTTCGATCTTAGTTTTGGAGTGCAATGATGATGATTTTGATAAAACCAAGTCCAATAGGAATGATATATCCTATGATGTGGGACAAGGTTATCCTTATCAAACATTGCAGTTTTGTGATAGAGGATGATAGGTCCTGGTGAGAAACTATGTTTTGAGTGATCAATTTATCAAAGAAGGTGTGATGTTGCACTTTGAGATGTTAGATCTTAAACTTGTTGGAGATGAATACTTGAGAACCTTAGTGTGTCTATCTTTGAATCTATTTTAACAAAAGATAACCTGACTGAGTGACCCGAGAAGATGACCTAGTCTCTATGTTTGACTGTCTGAGAAATGGGTTGTTTTTATTTTCTGATTTTGGTGCAGTTTACCAAAAACGCTAACAAAATGACCAGAAATGCTGCTAAAATTACCGTGAACGCTGCTATACTGACCAAAAATGCTGCTATATGAACCCAAAATGCTATTCTACACATGAGAAATGCTATTCTGCACACCAAAAACATTGTTATACTGACTAGAAACACTGACAAACTGACTAGAAATGCTACTATACTGACTAGAAACACTGTTATATGGACTAGAAACGCTAACAAACTGACCAGAAATGCTGACAAACTGACCGAGAACACTGCTATACTGACCACAAATGCTAACAAATTGACCAGAAACATTGAGAAACTGACTGAGAACGTTGCTATACTGACCAAAAATACTGCTATACTGACCAAAAATGTTGCTATACTGACCAGAATTGCTGACAAAATGACCAGGAACGCTGAGGAACATACCAAAAATGCTATTATGTAGTGCAGTGACTCTAAAGTTCAAAACAACGATGTTTAGACTCAGCAAATTGGGTGTTTGAACTTAGGAGATTGTTGTTTTGACCTAACTTTTTGATTTTCAGATTCAGATAACTGAAATTTAGACCTAGAATGTGCATACTAGGAGATCTAGTGTTGAAACATGAGCAATTTGACATTAAACCCAAAAGAGTTGTTATTTAGACCAAGAGAGTTGACATTTAGACTAGAAGAGCTGATGTTTAGGCCAGAAGAGTTGATGTTTAGACCAAGAGAGCTGACATTTAGACCAAGAGAGCTGACATTTAGACCAGAAGAGCTGACGTTTAGACCAAGAGAGTTGACGTTTAGACCAAGAATGCCAACATTTAGACCAAGAACTCTGAAGCTTAAACTAGTGATGTTAGAACTTAGACAATGGTTTTTTTGACCCCAAGAGTTAATGTGTAGAATGAGAAAATTGATGTTTATACCTAGCAAGATCAACCTTGGAGAGTTAACGTTGAAATATGAGAAAGCTAACATTCATACCAAGAGAGTTGACGTTTGGACCGTGAGAGCGACTATTTGGACTGTGAGAGCCACTGTTTAAACTATGAGAGCTACTATTTGGACTGAAAGTGCGACTATTTGGACCAAAAGAGATAATGTTTGGACTGAAAGTGCAATTGTTTTGACCGTAAGAGCTACTATTTGGACCAAAAGAGCTACTGTTTGGACTGAAAGTGCGACTGTTTGGACCATAAGAGCTACTATTTGGACTGAAATTGCAACTGTTTGGACTAAAAGAGATATTGTTTGGACCAAAAGAGCTACTGTTTGGACCAAAAGTGCGACTGTTTGGACTGTAAGAGCTAGTGTTTAGACTGAAAGTGCGACTGTTTGGACCAAAAAAGCTATTGTTTGGACTAAAAGTGCAACCGTTTGGACCAAAAGAGCTAATCTACTATGAAACTTGTAAATTTGACAATTTGAAGTTTGAGTTTGCAATTTTTATTGTATTTCAATGGATGATATCTTGACTTGACTTACAAACACATAATTTAGATTGTATTTTTGTCCCAAAGGACACATAAAGTGTACGTTCAGGAAGCTTTAAAGAAAGCACAAGTTTTCATGGGTTTTGAATAATTGAAAACACATCATTTAGTCTATCCTAAGGAGATTGGCTTCATTATTAGTTCTTAGCCCACACTTGGTACCCTGTCAGCTCACACAACCTTGTCAACCCCTAAAGGGTGCCTGTGTTTTTGCCTTTGCAAGAGCTAGTGGAGTCCCATTATGAGCCTAGCAATAAGGTCTCAAAAGGGGAGTCCACACATACACTCAAGAGGGACATATGGTGAGTATCTTAGGGAGAGATTCTTCCCCCTCCATGCACTAAGAATGTTCGAAGGTAAACCGGTTAGCTTCTAATTTTAATTGGAACTAGTAAGGGATATGTTCGACGCGTCGGGGTATAAACTCAATTAAGAGGTCTCCCAGCCTTGGAAACCAAGGTTTGATATACCCGAAGGTACGACGGAGAGCTATTCCCGAGCACTGCCGTTGACTTGATTTTCATCAAATCACATTTATTTTATAGTGGGTTGGAGTACTTGGCTTTAGCCATTCCCACTTGGGTTGTTCCCCTCTCACTGGCCTTAGTGGCTTTGGTCTTATAGGCTCCTCGGGAGGGAAGGCCCGCTAAAGATATGCACTATTGAAAATAGAAGATGAGTCTAGCTTTCTGATCACCTACGAAAGGTGAGAGCATACTCGCCTATCATCAAAAACACATAAGACATGTTTGTTCATTTCCATTGTAATTAATCTATGTGCCTAATTTATCAAAAATAAGTGCAAAATCCTGTGGCTGCAAACAAAGTTAATAGTTTATATTGCATTCTTTGATGAAGAAATGGTTTATGCCTCTGGTCTCTCACAACAAAATGAGTACCTGTAAAACCAACAATATGCAAATTAGGTTTAGGAAAATGACAGTCCAGAAGCAAAAATAAGAAATGCAAAATACAACATTAGAAAAATCAATGAAAAATAAAAAACGCTATCAAATTTACCAAGAACGCCATCATATGTGCCAACAACGCTGTCAAATTGACCCAAAACGCTATTATGAACACCAGAAATGTTGCAAAATTGACCAGAAGTGCTGCAAATTGACCAGAAGCGATGCAAAACAAACAAAAAACGTTGCAAAATAAACCAAAAGCACATCAAGATAGACCAAAAATGCTGCAAGATGGACCAAAAATGCTAAAGTACAGACTGAAAGCGCTAAAGTACAGAAAAACATAAAAACAGAGTTGAGAAATCTCCCAAAAATGTCATTTGAGGTGCCGAAATGCTACAAAAGAGGCCAAGAACGCAAATCTAGAACCTGAGAGAGCTAATATGTGCACTGAAAGAGCTAATCAACTTGTCAATGAGATTTCCTACAAGAAAACCTGTTAAAGATCAAAGGGCCTAGGCCCCACGGTGGGCGCCAAAATGTCGTGTGTGTGAAGTAGGGTACCTACAGCTGCAACACAAACACTCAATAGATCATTACAAGCATGGTTAGAAAATTGAAATCAAATGAAAGATAAACTATGACAAAGCGACCTATCACCTCCTAAGAGATGCGAGTGTGGATTTGCTCTCAGATCTAGATAAGCAATCTCAGTGACTTGACTACACCTAGACGAAGGATTTAAAATGATATGATATGCAAGCTAAATGAGATTGATTATGATAGATTGATCCAAGAAGCTAATTAAGCTAATGATATGCATGATTAAGTTATGATGATGATGCAATTAAGCTATAATAGAGATTGATTAAGCTACATGATTCAATAATTAATCTAGAAAATGATCAAATTAAGCTAGATCTAAGATGCAATTGCCTATAATAACAATGCTTAAATGATATGCTAGAATGGATATGCCTATAGTAACAATGCCTAAATTGATATGAGATGGAATCCTTTGTGCTCCAAAATGGGGGATATTTATAGGATTTCCAAGGCTAGGGGTGAGGTGGCAGGAATCAACGGTCAAGATTGAGTTTGAAGATATCAAGGATGAAATTGGAGGAGGTTGGAGGAAGGGACACTTGCCATCTCTGTGGTGACAAGTGTCAAGGAGCCTTGCTCATAAGAGGGCAAATGTCCAAGGGAGGAGACATGTGGCCTAAGTGCCATGTGTTTCAAGGGGAGAATATCCACACCATAGGAGGTTAGGATAAGGAGGTTAGGATGCGCAAGATAGGATAGGGCTAGTTAAACCCAAGGTTAGGTGAAATGGGATAGGTTAGGGGGATGGTTAGGTTAGGTGGTTAGAAGTTAGGAGACATGTGGGGAATTTGAATTTAAAAATTTAAATAATAGGAAAAGGCTAATTAACTTTCAACAAACTCATAAATTGATTTGTTTTTATTAATTAGGGGATTAGAAGAAATGAATTAGATGGGGGGAGGATTAATTAGTTCAAATTAATTAATCAAAGGGGACTATTGAAATGAACCTATTAAATAAATCTTTAGATTTATTAATAAGTAGATGAAAGAGAGAATTTAGTCAATTTTTTTAATGAATTCAATTAAATTAGGAAGGGGGATTAATTAAATAATTGCTTATTTAATTAATTATCTTCATACCATTTTTAGGTGTATATAGTATCCATATGAAGGAAAATTTGACTTGAAGGTGTACATAGATGCAAATTGGGTAGGTAATATTGATGATAGGAAAAGCACAATCGATAGAGCATTCTTTCTTGGAGGAAGACTTGTTTCATGGAGTAGCGAGAAGCAAAGTTGTATATCACAGTCTATTGCTGAAGCTGAGTATGTTGCAGCTTATATGAATTATACCTAGGCTATTTGGATGAGGCACATTTTGGAAGGTTTCAAGATGAAGTTTTCAGAACCTTTAAAGACCTTATGTGACAATACCAATGCCATAAATATTTCCAAGAACCCTGTTTTACACGCACAAACCAAGCATATTGAATTGAAGTATCATTTCTTGAGGGAGAAAGTGCAGAGTAAAGATGTGATCTTAGAGCATGTTTCTACCAAGGAGAAACTTGTAGATATCTTTACTAAACCTCTTATGAAGACTACTTTTGAGTATCCTAGAAGCCAGCTAGGGGTTGTACCCCTTCATGAGGTGATATAAGAATGATGTAGAGTACATCAATCCTAGAGCTACTTGCAGAATTTTACAACAGGATTGATGTGGAGTGGAGTTATTCCACAGGGGGAGCATCAAGTTGTAGGTTGTTGGTGTTGAATAGTGAAGTTTTACATTGCATGTTTTACTTTCACTTTAGCATTATTGTCAAAGGGGGAGAAGAACTATGTGATTTTGGGGAGATAAATTGTATGATTGACAGAGAGAAGATCTATAACCAGCTTGTAGCTGAAGATAGGCTGATGACAAGAAGAGTACGTGGTAAAATGTAAACCAGGATTCCTATTCACAATCACAACAATCAATGGTATTGATATTTGTATTGCCATCAATGCCAAAGGGGGAGTTTATTGGTATTTGTATGAAGATTGCATTAATGAAATGTTATGTTGTCATTGATGTCAATTAACCGGTAATGATATTGTTGTAATGTTGTTTTGTAACCGGTAGGAAGAGCCAGTGAAGGAAATTGTAACCAATAGGTAAGTTTGTGGAGTAAACCGATATTGCTAAGTATTGGAGAGTTGAACCGGTAAACTCTACTTGTTGATTTGATAAACCCCAACTGATTAAGTTTGGTGAATTGGTTATATTGGTTTATGATTTGATGATAAGCGGTAATGATTATGACATGTATGCTTATTGTATGAAGAGAGTTTCAAAGTGTTTTTGGCGCGTTGAGGTAATGGTTTTTATCTAGGGAATGATAAAATGTATTGCATGTAATGCAAAACACGTGATGAGTTACTAAGTTCGATGAAGTGGTGATCAAGGAGCGATTGAGGCTTTCCTGAATGATGTGTAGAGATTGTTATGTAATCCAACGGTCATACTTGAACCAACTTGTTTGTAATCTCTATGAGAGAATTAGGTTTTTGTTGTGTTACCGACCTAATTGATTTGTTTATAAGGTTGATGAGTTGTTTTGTTTTGAGAGTTGGCAAAGTTTCAGTTAAGTGTGTGGTTGTCGAATTGGATGATGTATCTACCATTTGTGTAAAGGTAGATAGGAGCACGAAAAGGATCTAAACAAACAAGTGTAGTGTTATTCAAACAGATCAATAAATCCCTGTTGTTTTCTAACAATTACAACAGTTAAATCGCCTAACCGGGTAAGCTCTAACAAGCTTGGTGTTATTCAAATCCTCTAACCAGGTGGTCCATTAGCTTGGATTTCAAATCCTCTATCGAGGTTACTCCTCATAGGGTATTGCTTCTAACAAGGCATTATAGTCAATCCCTTAATCAGGTGGTCCCTAACAGGATCTATTCTTAACATGACTTTTTGTAAAGCTTTAATAGGCTTGGCTCCTAACAGAGTGAACTTCAGAAGAGTTCAAATAGTTATCTTGTGAGTCTCATCTCACTGTGGTTTTTCCCATTTGGGTTTCCACGTCAAAATATTGTGTCAAGTGGTGGATGTTTTTGTGGTTATGTTTTCTATGGTTGATTTGCTTAACTACTTAATCCACTTTGATAAGTCATGATAACCGACAACAATATGAAATGAGGTTTTACTTATGTTAGTAAAAGTATTTAGATGTTAATGAGTTTCAAGTTGTTTACTGTTAATGTGTTGTAACAGTTAACCGACGTAACTTGACAGTGATATTGCATTGATAGTTCTAAGTTTACTTTGAGAAATTGATTCTGAGATTGGTGAAAGTTATTATCCATTTTTCTATCTACTGATTCACCCCCCCTCTCAGTAGTTGATCGGATCCTTGTTCTTTCATCATACTATCACACTATTATTTATCCCATGCAGTAGTTTGGTTAGCCCTCCCCATCATGCGGGATAGCAAACTGCTCGCTTTCCTTCACACACTTATCCTGCACCATTGCTTTGGTTGGGTTGAGAGTTACATGGGGTAATGGACATGAGCTTCCCACCCCCCATTTCTTATCTCACGTGACAAAAGTACTTTCTTGCTTTACTATGCGGGATAGCAATGAAGGTAGCCTCCTCTTTCTCTCGCATGCCCTTTTCTCCCAACTGTCGACTAGCGCAGGATAGGAGATGAAAGAACCTTAAAAGTCCTTTAATATTTGGCTTCTCAGGTAGATTTTTCAATATTTAAATATTTACCTTGGGAAAATAAAACTATATATGCACGATACATTTAATTTCATATTTTTGAAAGCTCTTCGGTGGCCAAGCAATTGACATTTCAAAGTGTATCTCCTTTTGCGATGTTTAATATGGACAAACATTTATATCATTATCAAAATTATTTGAGAATTTAATTTAATTTAATTTTTCTCAAGAATCATCCTTTTCAATAATTTTCACGTAGCCCCCTTTTTATCATCAAACCTCTCAAACCAACAAATTGGTTTTTTCATATAACACCTTCTTTATATTTAAATATAATATTATTTAAATCTATATGATTATAAATAATATATATTTAGCTTTACAAACCTTAACTTGTCACATTGGGTCTCAGCCTCAGTCAGGGCCCAAAATGGGCCCAGCTAAAAAAAACTCATTTCCGTACGACTGGGCTTGGGGGATTGCTTTAGAACACTGACTAGATGTGTCTTGGATATGAGAAATTGACCGAGCAATTAGTTAATTTGATGTTTTTGTAACTTTGAATTTTGCCCAAAAACTCTCGAGTAGCCTCCAAAATTAGCTTAAAAAATTGACCAAAACACCTAATGAGGGCTTGCAGACCAGCAAATTGATAGAATGTAGTACAAAGAATCGAAGGCATCAAATAGATCTTCATTATGACTTCTGAGCCAAAAGATATGAATGCTCAAATTTGCGTACTCAGGCTTGTCTGAAACTGAACTTGGTAAATCAACCTAAGTACCATTGAAAACCTTATTTGAAAAAAATAACAGGAATCGCCACTTAGCATGTTGGAACATCTGGATACCCCAAATGTGTGTCCAAGAGGGTTTGACCTGATTAGGTCATATGCGCAAAATATTAACCCTTGAAGTTGCCTTCTCTGAAAACACTGAACATGCTGCTTCTGGAAACCTGAAAAAGTTTGTTTGGAATGGGCCTTGAAAACTGATCAAATGATAAGTTGGGGGCTATAAACTGGGGATGTGCTATATAATTTTATAGAAATCATGGGGTACACTTTCTTTGAATTACAACTCAAGTGGGTGTGAAATAAAAATTCACAAAGGGGGCACCAAACTGCTGTTTGACATAGTCCAGTTTGCAAAATTGAACTTTTTACAAATGGAATCAACTTTGAAAACTTGGTAGATAGATTCATGGGGCTTTAAAAAATAGTAGATAATCATTTTCAACTCTTCATTGGGCTTGACAATCAACTATTACAAAGATACAATTGATCAAAGAGGGCTTGCTCATTAAAGGGGAAACAATTCCAATCAGCCAACCCAACCTCTAGACCTCCAAAGGAGACTTCATAAACACATCATAGCTGATCATGGGAGGCTGAAAATAGAATAATAGCATCTCTACAAGGTTCCTAAAACTATCCCAAGAGGATTTCCCATGACAATCAATGGGTTGAAAATTACGAGCTCTCAAACAGAGCAACTTAGGCTTGCTCAATAAGGGCAAAACTGAGTGCATTTGAACAAAATTTTACATGGGCACTAAAAAATTATGTAGAATTTTTGAGTCCAAACAATAGACAAAGTTGATTTGGCTAAAAAATGATTGTATGACTTTGAGAGTTTTGGGAATTGGTATCTTATCAATTGCTTCTAGTCTCTCACGATCTATCCTCGCTCCTTTTGACACAATGTGATCTAACAACTTACCTTTAGTCATAGAAAAATGACACTTCTTAGGATTGAGTGATATACCATATTCTTGGGCTTTTGTGAATACCTTTTCAAGGTGAAAGCAATGTGTGCTACTAAAAATATGGTCATTTGTGTTAAACATGCACATATAATGAGACAACAAAACCTAAATGGAAACCAAATTGAAAACTACATTATGAAATCAAACCATAAGCCTTCCTTGAGATGTCCCATTTTCCTCTATTTTTGAGGACCTTAAAGGTGCTGGATTGTTGGCTCTTAGCAAGCAATGACCTCAAAAGTGGCAACTCAAAATTTGAGTAGCTATATGATCATGATAATGTAAATGCATGAGGCTAGGATGATTTCATGCATGATTACAACTAGGATGATTGATTAGCTAAAATGAGAATTAAGCAACATGATTTGATAATTGAAACTAGATTAACATGATAAAAGCCATTCTAAGCATGCTAGTTTTTGATGTAAAATACTAATTATGCTAGATGATATGATGTAAAATGCCTATAATAACAATGCAAAAAATATGAATGCAAGGGATCTTTATTGCTCCAAAATGAGGGGTATTTATAAGAATTCCAAGGCCAAACCTGAGGTGGCAAAAATTGATGGTCCAGATTTGATCTGAAGATATCAAGGGCTAAGAGTGAGGAAGTTGGAGAAGAGGTTGGAGGAAGGGACACATGTCATCTCTATGGTACCAAGTGTCAAGGAACCTTGCTCATGAGAGGGCAAGTGTCTAAGGGAGGAGACATGTGGCAAAAGTGTTATGTGTCTCAAGGGGAGAATATCCAACCCATACGAGGTTAGGATAAAAGAGGTTAGGATGTGTAAGATAGGATAGGGTTAGTTAAACCTAGGCTTAGATAGAATGGGTTAGGTTAGGGGGTGGTTAGGCTAGGTGGTTAGAAGCTAGGAGCCATGTGCTCATATTTGAATTTAGAAATTTAAATATTAGAAAAAAAAATGGTAATTAATCTCAACAAATTAAGAATTTGTTAATCTTAATTAGGAATTAGAAGAAATGAAAAAAATGAGGATAATTAATTAATCAAAGGGGGATTACTGAATGAACTATATAAATAAATCAATTAGACTTATTTACTAGTAGATGAATAGGGAAATTAATTAAATTTCTTGTGAATTCAATTAATTGGGAAGGGGGATTAATTAAATAAATGTGTATTTAATTAATTACGTCAGACCATTTTTAGGTGTATACATTTTGCCCCTCTTTGAAGTGATGTGTGACGACTCATTGGTTCAAAGAAAACTCAATTTGATGATGTTGTTGATATTGATCTTGATAGGATGCGGATTCGATCTTGATTTCGATGCATGATTGGTTTTGATATGATATTGATTTGATTCGAGATGATAAATCTTGATATGATGTGGATTCGATTTGATATGATGCGGGTTTAGTTTTGATATGATACTCATTCGATTCGAGATGATAAATCTTGATATGATGCCCTAGATGTTGACTCATAGACTATGATGCGAGGATGCCCCCTCGGGAGATGAATCAGATAATTTTTTGATTTTTTTGAATTTTTTTGATATGTTTGAAATTTTCACGATTTTTTAGGTTTTTATTGATTTTACAATTTTGAAATATTTACAGAGTTGATCCGTTTCATTTCTTGATAAGAAATTTCAAAGGGCTGCCCTGCCAGGTAGATTAGTTGATTAGATGATGAAAAATAAGTGGAATAAAAATCCCACTTAAATGCCCCACTTTGAGTTTAAAAAGTGAAATTCACTTTTACCACTCTTCATTTGCAGTTGAATTGTTGAAAAGTTGCTCTGGAGAAGAAAATGGCGATCTCCTACCACCAGCACAGATTCGAGCGAGTTCAGCGACATGAGCGTCCCGTAGCCTACGGTCCATGGGTACGTACCCCAAGAAAACCCAGTATCGTAAATTTTTTTGTTGATTTTCAAAAAACATTAGCCATTTTTATTAAAAATCAATTTTTAGCATTTCAATCATGTGGGTTTTTTAAAAATTTACGTTTTTAAACTGGGTTTCTCGCATTTCAAAATGGGTATGTGGGCGATTTATTAAAAAATTTAAATTTTGCATTATTTTAAAAAAAAAATTTAATGCGTTTTGAGGGGGTGGGTGCCACCAAGGACATTGCGGGCACTGCTGCCGGCGCCAAATTTTTATTTTTATTTTTTAAATTTTTTTGGATTTTGTGGATTTTTGGATATTTAATTTGATTTTCGGTTTTTTCAATTTTTAATTGTTTTTTTTGGTTTTTTTAATTTTTAATTGATTCTTTGGTTTTTTTGATTTATTAATTGATATTTAAGTTTTTTTGATTTTTAATTGATTTTTTAATTTTTTTGATTGATTTTTTGAAGTTTTCAATTTTTCAATGATTGATTATTTGATGTTAGATTTTTGATGATTTGATTATTTGATGTTTGAATTTAATTTTCGATTTTGATTACTTGATTATTGGATTCTTGATGACTTTATGATTTGATTGAATTTTTCAATGATTGATTTTAGATTTTGCGACTTTGGATTCGTCGGTGATTGATTATTTGATTTTGATTAGAGTCATGATGATTTTGATTAGATGAGAAGATCGATAGCGCCCCAAATGAGATAAAAAATCATTGTGCCTCTACCCCCAAACGTTGTGATTTTCGATAAAGGCAATGAATTGTTGCCAATCTATTTTATTTTTTATTTCGATAGAGTAAGATATATTCGATTAGGTATCAAATTGATAAAATTAGACACTCCTGATTGATGAAATTTGATGATTAGTTTCGATTATCTCGATTTGCATGCTAGATGAGATAGGATTGATAACGACCTCATGATAGATGAGTGTCATTGAAAGGGGCTCAATGAGATTTGATAGAAATCTCAAGTGAGCAAAAAGTACTGATAGATAGATTGATTTGATTGATAGATAAATCGAGATACTGATATAATGATATGATTCGATTACAAGAGCCCTTTAGTGTTCTTCAATATCGGGAGCACTTCCCAAAGACATGGATGTTGATACCCTGCCTTAGCCAGGCGGAGTGAGATCACATCGATAGGTGTGGTTTATCTTCACTTCTAGATATTCCCCGACCTTTGATTAACTGGGGATTATTTACAGTTGTGTGGACTTGAATTTCATCATCAGAATACTACCTGCAACATATTAGTTTCACAAAATACAAAGGAAATGCTACAAGAAATCCAAACTTAACCAATGAAACTACACGAAATTGATAGTAAAATAAAAAATCTATTATTACCTTCATGATTTAAGTCTCATTGTGTCATAACTCCACTATTCCTGGTTGTAGATGATTTGCTCTCAAACAAGCATTGATAGCTTCCAAGATGGCATATGAAGAATGGATTGATAACTGATAGTTAACTGATACTATGATATGCAATGCAAATGATTTTAAAGCTGAATGATTATGCTAAATTGTTAAATTGCTTCAAAATAAAACTCACGGATGCATAAGTTTACTCAAATTTTTAACTTGAAGACTAACTATTTCTCAACTCAAACTCCTACTTTTATAGACTTTTGAAAGGATAAGATGATGTGTCTTCGATCAACGATCATGATCAGATCTATAAATTTGGATGGCTTTGAGCAAAGGTGAAGGTTGAGAGAAAGGGGGAAGGAGAAGACAAGTATCGCTCATCTCACCTTGACTGGGTTGCTGACTGAGGGAATCTAGGGATGGTTGGAGAAGATTTAGGCATGAGAGGACAAGTGGACTCAAGTCCTTCCTAAAATATAGAGATGTTGGAAAGAATATAGAAGAAGGTTAAGCAATATGTGTACGTACACAATATTTCATTTATTTTGGAAGTTGGAGATAAGTGGCTAATAAATGTTTTATTTATTTAATTTTGTTGAATTAATTTAGCCACATGATGGATGAGTTGGCAAAGGAAAGATGAAGTGGAGATGGAAGGTGAGTTGGAAAAGGGGTTTAAAAAATTTAAGAAATTATTTAATATTTGAGACTAGGATAGAAGAATAATAATTAAATATTAGATATTTAATTGATTAGAGGAATAACTAAATATTAGATATTTAATTAATTGATTAGAGGAATAATTAAATATTAGATATTTAATTAATTGATTAGAAGAAAAGGATAAATGAATTAATTAATAAAATATTTCAATTAAATTAATTAATAGAAGGACACGAAATGAATTAAATAAATTAATCTTTTCAAATTAACTATTTAATAGACGAATAATTATTAAATAAATATAAAATATTTATTTAATTGCTCATAGCCATTTTTATGTGTATACATTTTGCCCCTCTTTGAAATGATGTCAAGACAACAATGTTTCAAAGATTAAATCAAGTCTTGATAGTGTGCCTGATGGAGATAAAAATCTTGATTGTGTGCCCCATCGGGAGATTGATCATGAAATTATTGAATTTTTTTGGATAAGCGATTGATCTCATGATAATTGAAAAGGTCCTTCAATTAAATTCATTTGTAAAAAATAAATAAAATTGCTCCATTCAAAAGCATTAATTACCCTTCCAAATTGTAATTATAAAATTAACCTAGGTTAATTTTATTCTCATTTGCATCCTTGTCAGCTTGTGGAGTGAAAAGAATTTTCTTGGTGAGGTGGCAAAATGGTGATTCGATTCGAGAACCATCGATTTGAGCGTGTTCAATGATATCAATGACCTCCTAACTATAATTATCTGGTATGTACCTTATTCCAAGCTTGCTTTCAGCTTTCCGTACTAATTTCCTTGCTTTTCAACACGTTTTAGGTTGTGTTTTGAATTTTTCAATTTTCAACTGTGTGTGTTAGGGCTTTTGCTTTTTTGGTTTGCACTTTTGCTTTGTAGATTTTCGCTTTTGTTAAGTTAGCACATTTGTTTGTTTGATTACCGCTTTTGCTTGGTATGTTAGCTCTTGTGTTTAATAGAATAGCGCTTTTGTTAAAAAAGGTTAGTGTCGCATGCTCAAATACACCATTGCTACATAGGAAATAAGGACAATCACGAATCCTTAACTATCTAAGCAATTCAAACATAAAACCAATGGAATAAATGCAAAATGGAATTAAACTAAGCATTATGAAACTCCCTATTATGCATCGTGGCTTCCATTGTCCTTCTTCTCTCTATGGTATGATGGCTCTCAGATATTGCACTGGCAACCTGCAATTGACACAAAGTTTCGAAGCTCGTGATCTAGAGTCATTGTCCAGGATTGAGGAGATTGATTGAAATGTGGAACAAACTGATCAAGAGGTGGAACTCAGGTGAGCTCACATGCTGATTCATAATTAAACTACTAAATTGGAGGTGAAACAAAATAGATTGAATAGATTAATTGAGTTAATTGATTGAGAAAAAGCTGACTAAGAGAAGAAAAATGGTGATTGGAGGAAAATTAATTGATGACAAAGAAAGCTTTATTTAGAAAAAAACTAACTAAAAGATGGAAATAGAGATTGGAGAGATAATGATTTAATTAATTAATTGATTAAATTAATTAATTTAGCATGTGCTTGCACTTTGACTTAGATTTTTAATTTAATCTTTGCATGAGGTTTTAATTAAAATAATTGATTTTTTTTTTTGGATTGGTAACAGGTATTTCAGCTACTTTACAACAATCCACAAACTTTAGGACAATGGGGTCTCGCCCCTACACTAATCACTTTTTTTTTTATGACTGGAGCTATGAGCCAGTGGGGTCACAAAGGGGGGCCCCATCCCCATGGTGAACATGTCTGAAGCATTAACACTTCCAATATTTGTCTCCTGCAGCTTATCAAACCGTCACATCATAAATCTCCTTATATCTCCCTTCACCTTATCTCTCCACAAGACTCCTTATGACTCCCTGCTTAACTCTCCAATCGCCTTATATCTCCCACTCCTTATCTATCCACACACATCACCTTATCACTCCACAACCAACTCCTTATTGCTCTACTGCATCTCCTTATCTCTTCGCACAAATCTCCTTATACCTCCCGATCCTTATCACTCCACATCATCGCTCCTTATGCCTCTCTCTTTAAAATAAAATTTGCATGCCTTGGGAACCGTGCACACGTGGGTCCACCTGGCTGCCAGCTAGCCTCCTCACCTCGAGATTCATGCATGTGCGTGCGGGGTCCACTGGGCGCCCAACCGACACTTGCGTCAAAAGCCTTCAAGGCTTTGACGAATTTATTTTAAATTCAATTTAGTATTTGAATATATTTAGAACTTGACTTTGATTTTCAATTTAATTTTTGAAATCATGCACATGTAATTGAAATTGGAAGAAATTAGAAGAATATGTGAAATTAAATGAAATATGAAATTAAACGAAATTAGAATTTGGGGATTTGGAATTAAAATTAGAGGAAATAATTAGTCAATTAAATAATTTAAAGAAATTATTTAATTGTTTAGAAATGAAATTTAATTAAATAATAAAGATTATTTAAATTAAAGGAATTAATCACAATTAATTAAATAATTAATATTTAATTAATATTTAGAAAAGGGTTGATTGATTAGATGATGATAGAAATTGATAATAGAATTTATTTAAATAATAAAGATTATTTAAATTGGGGATTAAAAGTCAGAATTAATTAAATAATAAATATTTAATTAACATTAGAAAATGGTTAAAATGATTAAACGATGAAAGAATAAGAAATATAATAATTAGTAAGATGATGAGGAAATATGAAATTAGAAGAATATGATTAATTAACTTAATTAAATAATTATTTAATCAATTAGAAGAATAATTAGTACATGATTAATGAGACATTTTTAGGTGTCTACATTTACCCCTCTTTGAGAAAATGTCAGAATGATATTGTTTCAAAGAAAATGAAAAAAATTCTACCTCAGTATGCCCCGATGATACTTAGGGTGTAATGCCCCCTCGAGAGATTGTTTGTGCATTAAAGATATGAATGATCTCTCGAAAAAAGAAGAATGTGAGATGAAGGAATAGTTAATTGAATAGAGATAGAGATATGTGATGTGAAGATGATATTCAAATAGGATATGAGAGAATGAATCTTATAATGAAATAGAATAATGTTAGATGATAGAAAATCATTTAGAAAGAGATGATGAGAGAAGAATCAACAAACTAGCAATAAGCAAATGAGATGAAATGAGAATGATTGATTCACGAACCTGTGTCATTATTTATTGTGCAATATATTCATCACTGAGCCTTATTATTGAACAATGAAGCTTAGCACATCAGGGTATAAGGAACCAAGATGTAAAGATATCTCATTGAAGAAACAAACATGTAGCAGACAAGGAGCAAACAAAGAAAAAGATAATGCCCATCATGGCTCCTCTTGTCACTTGTGGACATCCCTGAGTAGCATAGGAACATAATCTGTCGCCAAATGATAAAAGATAAAGATTGACCCAGACAAAATTCAGCAGCTATACTAACCTTGTGCCTTCGTTCTCAGTTGCTTGATGTGATGGTTGATAATGTATGATCTCAGAAAGTTGCGGACCCTGTTTAAGACTGATCTCTCTGATTTCAAGTGTATCCTCTTCTGTTTAAGACAAGATAATGATCACTTTGATATGGATATGATACAATTGATAAGATAGTTTGATCAGTTGATTGCAGATGTTTGATTGACTAGTCATATCCTTTGTTAACTTCGTGCGAAGTGTTTGTTGGATATCTGCTAGGGTATTTGTTTCTTGCGAGACATTTTATTGCAAGTTTTTTTGATTGTTTGATTGTTTGATTTTTAGTTCTTTTCCAAGAGCTTTTTCGATGTTTTTGGATTATGTGGATCGATATTTGAATGTTTTTGATTGATTTTTTCAGGATCGTATATGGATGTTTTTGGATTTTATGGTTTTCACTATTTTTGGATTTTAAGTTTTCCAATGTTTTTGGATTTTAAGGTTTTCAATGTTTTTGGATTTTAAGTTTTCCAATGTTTTTGGATTTTAAGGTTTCCAATGTTTTTGGATTTTAAGGTTTTCAATGTTTTTGGGATTTTTTAGGATCATATTTGATTTATTTTATTTTATTTTTTAGGATGTTTTCGAAGGAGATTATATGATTTTTTGGATTTTTTCAGGACTTAATACTATTTTTTGGATTTTTTTAGGACTTTATACGATTTTTGGGATTTTTTCAAGACTTTATATGTTTTTTTGGGATTTTTTTAGTTATGCCCCTAGTGTGCAGACCTGTATGACATTATGATCTGCAAAATGCATGTGGAGACAATGAATTTTTGACATGACCTATGTTAATGCAATATGCATGATGAAGATGCATTTCCTATTCGAACAAGGTTAATTGTGTTTATTGTATCATTTGTAATACACCAATTGAAATGGAGGTGCAAAACATTTCATAGATAAATAGTCAATCGATCCCTAAGGCCCTTTGGAACATTCAACTCAACACACTTAGTGACTAGGATTCACAAATGGAGACGCGAAAAACTTCTCCATTGGTTCTTAAAACTTTGATCTTCTTTTGCCCATGTGTGTGCAGATGAGTTAATTCCTGCTCTTGTGTTCACTAAAGATCCTTAGCATCCTATATGACTAGCAACCTGGATTATCCTAACTTCAAAAGCATCCTGAATAGAGCCTCATTGCCAGCAAGCCTTGAGAGCTCCGATGAGGTTAGAGACTATAATATCTCAAATATTGCTCCATTGCCAGTAGGCGTCCATAGCCCTGATGGAGTTACACGCATGTTCCCATAGTCAAGATTTTTGTCGCACTCGTATGCGTGATATTTTAGTTATATATCATTGCTCTTTTGCCTTGAGATGAGTTTGGCATAGCTCTTTTCCTTTTATTATTATCTTGCCTTGACTTGTAAGTAATGAAACCTACTTGGGTGTGACAATTACAGTGGTGCTGAAGTAGAAATTTAGATTTTTCACTAGTCATATGATCAACTAGGTGTCTAGAATGAATTAGAGATCTTCTTAATATGCTTGAGATATAGCAATTGATAGATTTTGGGTTAACAAGTCTCAAATAGTGAAATCACTACCCAACCATAAGTAAAGCGTCGTCACAGAGTAATGTTGAAAATGAATGACCTTAGGATCTCAAAGACTTCATGTCCAAATATCTAAGAAAGGAGATGACCCTTTCTTCTCTTAAATACAAACAGATGATAAACTTGGACAGTTGCCTTGTTTTATTGGTGCTGATATATGCCATGCAACAATTTTGTGAATGCGACTTCTGAATATGTTGTGTCTGGAAAGAAATTATATGTGATGCAGTACTTTGAATAAAATGATATGCAATACGGGAAGTAAAAACTAAACTAACCCATCCCTTAGGTATAATATCATTTAAGGTGCATGTTGTTCATAGGGTCAGGGAGTTTTGTGTAGGTAGTTCATTGGCCTTTGTTTGAAGAGTCGGATAAAGATGTATTTTCCAATAGGATATAAGAACTCAACTAAGTGTACATGTTTAACATCTCCAATGTTGATTTTATTAGCTTTTGGATTTTGTGGATCATCGGAGGGAAATCCAACTTTCGAACCCCTGAATTCAGCTATAGCCTTATCATTTTCAAAGAAATCCAATTGCGGTAGGCTCTCTTGCTCCCAGTCTATCAAGTATGGGTGTATGAGACAAAATGATTTTGGTTTCAAAGTTATGACATGAGCAGGTGTTATGCCTATTTTTATTGATGCACTTGAAGAGTATGATGAAGCCAACCAGGTGTTAATCTCATTAGCTGGTGTTATGCTTGTGCATGAAGAAGATGATGAAACGATTTGAGTGTTGATTTCATTAGCTGGTGCCATGCTTGTTTCTGTCACCACTTTGGCATGTGATGATAGCTCACATACAATTTTTGACAAGTTGCTCTGTGTAGTATGATTCGGATTGGTGATTTCATTGATAAGGGGTTCATGAACAACTTGTGTAGAGGGATTGGGATCACTAGGATAAATGGTAAGTTTGTTTGAGAGGGAATATTGTGAAGAACATGGAGGATAATGACATGGAGATGAAGGGATGGAGGGACCTTGATCAGGATCTGGAGAAATAAAGGGATCTTGTTTAGGACATGAAGGTAAAGGTATGATTTGATCTTGGTTTGTAAAGGGATTATTAGGGAGGATGGAAGGGATGTCTTGATCTTGCTTAGTAGGTGGATGTTGGATGGGAATTGAAAGGACAATTTGTTCTTGACATGAAAGGGTGTCATTATGAATGGAATAGAAAAGAGCAAGGGGATCATCATAAGATTCTTGGTTAGTGGGATATTGATCAAAAATTGGGTAGGATGGAAGTGGTTGTTCTTGATATTTATTTGTTTCATGACTCTTTTCTTTTGATTTTGGATCATCCTCTTGACATGGGGAAGGAGTTTGGAAATGTATGGGAGATTGTTGGAATGTTTCAACATTTTGGCCTGATGAAGAAGGATTTTGAATGAGATCCTCTAAATCATGACTTGAATTAGATTGGATTTGTATGATGGATAGCCATTGGGAGGTTGTGTTATTAGATAGAGATGACATGGATTGGTCTTGTGTGACTTCAGGGGATGATGAAATGGTGGATAGATGTGGTTGATTTGGGATTTGGTTGAAAGGGATTTGATTTTGGTTGAAATGAGTATTATTTTGGGTGAAAGGTATTTGATTTTGGTTGAATGAATTTTGATTTGGAATTTGGTTGAAAGGAGTTTGATTTTGATTGAAAGAGGTTTGAATGTTGGGTTGGTGTGAATTTTAATTTGGACTTTGGTTGAATGGGGTTTTATTTTGGTTGAAAGGGGTTTGAATGTTGGGTTGGTATGATTGGTATGATTGATATAGTGAGTTTAAAGAAAAAGAAGGTTTACATGACTCTAATGTTGGTTGAACTAAGGTATGAATGATTTTGTTGAAGAATGAAGGTTGGCATGTTTGAATGGTCTCACAAGAAGAAGAAGGTTGGTCTGATACCGATCCCCTCATGGCCAACACTTCTGTCATCATTTTTTCTAACCAGCCCCTATGGTTGTCAGGACTATTCATGTCGGTCACTTGCTGTTGCAAAGTTTTGATATGTTGAGCCAATGTTTCTATGGATGGTGATGGAATAGGAATGGAAGGGATGAATCCTCCACCTTCTCTATGAAATGTATAATGCCAATCCATGATGTTTTATTGGTTGGTTTGGACCTAGGATCACAACATGTAAGATTTTTTCTCCATTTCTCTGAATGTGACAATGTTTGAGTTGTTGAACATGACAAACTTGTTTGAGTTGAGGTTGAGTTTGATTGATCCTCTGATTGTGATTTGGATGTTTGGGGTATGACTTTCTAGGATGATTATGCAACTGATGATGAACTAAGATAGACACATATGAAGTCTAGACAAGGACTATAAATGAGGATGATAATAATGACGCAAATGAGGATGATAATAAGGATGCAAATGAGGACTATGCAAGGACTTATGCAACTTCTAAGGATGATGATAAGGACGTAAATGAGGACTATGCAAGGACTTATGCAATTTATAAGGACGTATATGAGGATGTAAATGAGGGTTATGCAAGGACTTAGGACAATAATAAGGACGTGAATAAGGACTATGCAAGGACTTAGGACAATAATAAGGACATAAATGAGGACTATGCAAGGACTAATGATGTAAATGAGGACTATGCAAGGACTTAGGGTGATAGTAAGGACGTAAATGAGGACTATGCAAGGACTAAGGACAATAGTAAGGAAATAAATGAGGACTATGCAAAGACTTAGGATGATAGTAAGGACATAAATAAGGACTATGAAAGGACTAAGGAGGATAGTAAGGACGTAAATGAGGACTATGCAAAGACTTCCTATGGTCACAAGTGTGTAAAAATTTGAGTTTGCTGGACTGTCTGATGTTTCAAAATGGACTTTGTTTTCAGTAATTCTATGTGTAGGACAAGTTTTGTGGTTTTCCAAGTCTGAGAACAATTGTTTTGAGGTAGATATAGCTGACTGAACTGGGTTTTCAAACAATCTCAGAGAATTCAGAGATACGCAGGATAGGGCTTGAAATAGCCCAAAGAACTCACTCAATACTGGTCTGATACAATGATAGATATAAAAGCACCGAATATAATCTTAGGCTAGAAAGTGGACACCATTCAATGAGGCCCCCATAGCAAAATACCGAAACAAGACAGATAGATAGAGAGTCTGGCAGCACTGGCTCCACTCCACGACACACACTTCTCAGGCATGCCAGTCTCTCTTACCCCAAAGATCCGAAGATCTTATCACCAAGGGATTTCTATCTCATAATGCAAGGTGCATGAGGGGTATCTATGGGGTACAATCCGCACTCCCAGAATCACTGAATGTAGGATTTTGGGCTACTAAGTTGGTTCTTATTGTAAAATTTTGAGGGGTCCCGATCCAACAATGGATTCTCAGAGAAAGCCACTTAAGACTTTAGTTGAGCTTATTGGTGCAAGGAAGACCCCCACATACATCGAATTCACTCAACACTCTAGTCGCCTGACCAGTATATTTATATAGCGGCTCGAAAAACCCGCTGAGAGTACACTGGGAGAGATGATATCCCTAACGCATCCCAATTCGAAGTACCTCTGTGGGGTGATGAAATCCCCAGTCAAAGATACCTCTCACTACGTGGAATAAAATAAAATTGGGTGTCATTATCACCTCCTTCCTTTCTCCCAAGACCCCGAAGGCTGGTGGAAAGTTAGTTAATGCAACTGTAGGTCCACCCCAAACACGATAAAATTTCTTTCCCTTAAGAAAATAAAATGCGATTTAATCTAATGCAGCCCGATTCACGTTCTTTTTAAAGCCCAAATTGAGGTGTTGAATATGCATGTGCATGTCCATTTTAAACACCAAATTGAAATGTGAAGGCATGCATGTCAATTTTAACCATTGTTGATTTTAATCCCAAATCGAAGTGTTATACATGCATTTGAATTTTAACCAATGTTAATTTTAAGCCCAAACTAAAGTGTTATACATGCATGTCCATTTTAACCAATATTAATTTTAAGCCCAAACTGAAGTGTTATACATGCATGTCAATTTTAACCAAAATGTCGCATGCTCAAATACACCATTGCTAAATAGGAAATAAGGACGATCATGAATCCTTAACTATCTAAGAAATTCAAACATAAAACCAATAGAATAAATGCAAAATGGAATTAAACTAAGCAATATGAAACTCCCTATTATGCATCATGGCTTCCATTGTCCTTCTTCTCTCCGTGGTATGATGGCTCTCAGATATTGCACTAGCAACCTGCAATTGACACAAAGGTTCAAAGTTCTTGATCTAGAGTCATTGTCCAAGATTGAGGAGATTGAATGCTCAATTTATAGATAATTGGAGAAGATTGATTGAAAGGTGGAACAAATTGATCAAGAGGTGGAACTCAGGTGAGCTCACATGCCGATTGATAATTAAACTGCTAAATTGGAGGTGAAACAAAATAGATTGAATAGATTAATTGAGTTAACTGTGTATGCGGAGAAAGTGGGTTGATGAAACTCAATATATGAAAATATTCCAAAAGACTTGTCCACACACACACATGGGACTTCTTGGTGCAAGTTATGGAGCTATGAAGGATAGCTCAACTTCCCAAGGTTGGTTCCATGGTTCTCTATCTCACAAGGTCCCTCAAGCCAATGTCTTTGCTCTCAGATCACTGAGCAAAGTGACTTAGGGATGACTAATGCAAGAATGAGGGATGCTTTAGATTAATTCTAACATGAATGCATCCTATTTATGCATGTTTCTACAAAATGGATTAAACTAGATTATAAGATGACAAGGTTAGTAGCAATACCATCCTAACATGATATACTAGTTAATGATTTAAGATAATGATAATAGAAATACTCTAAAATGCATATTAGATTAATTACTATTGCAAAGAGAGGCTAAATGCAAACTAAAATTGAGCATAAATGAGATACTAAAAGCTTGGATGATAAAATGGAGGGATGGAGAGCTCTATTTATAGTGAAAATAGGGCAATGGAGGGTCAAGATTGGAGGAGTTATCAAGGGTCAGGATTGAAAGTTATTAATCCATGTTTACAATTTTTACCAATGAAATGGTGACAATTGTCAACATAAGATTGCTTGAGAGGAGAGGTAGGAAGCATTAAATGCTTGAGGGGACATGATGGTTACCTTAAGAGGTAAGGATTAGGATTAGATTAGGGTTTATCTAATGGATAAAGCTTTTACCCAAAGGATAAACTCTTGTGCAAGGGATTAAGGAATAACCATGGTCAAAGCATTAAAGGGTTGATGAGACCCTTGGGTTACATGAGGGTTAAGTTAGTCAAAAAATCTCTAACCATGCAAGAGGGTTGAGTTAACCATTAATGGTTTGGAAGACTTTCAAGGTTAAGTTGTTGAAGACCTAAAGCCTTTAATGGTTTTCAAAGACTTTGAAGGTTTGAGAAGTGACTTCCCTTTGCTTAGGGATGTGACAATGATTAGGATAGGATTAGGCTAATTAGAAGGAGTTAGAAGAATCTAGAAGGGATTTAGGCATGCAAGTGGATTTTGTAGGAGAATGCAATTGGGAGGAATTTTGGGATTTTCAATTAAAATAAAATCATTTATTTCAATTAAATGGTGTAATTTGCATTTGGATAAATATTTAAATAAATATTAATTTATTTAAATGTGAATGTGAATTTTGGATTTAAATAAATCTTAATTTATTTACATGAGAAAAAGGAAGAAAAAGCATTAAATGCTTGAAGACTTTGAGGGAAACCATTAAAGGCTTAAGAAGGCTCTAGAAAGAAGCCATTAAGTTTGAAGACTTTAAATTTGAAGACTTTAAGTTTGAAGACTTTAAGGGAAACCATTAAAGGCTTAAGACGACTCTAGAAGGAAGCCATTAAGTTTGAAGACTTTAAGGGAAACCATTAAAGGTTTCAAGTGGGTGAGGATAAATAGGATTTTAAATAAATAATTTTTATTTAAAATAGTTGTGCAACTTGCATTTGTAGGAAAATACAAGTGGGTGGAGGATAAAGGATTAATTAAAATAAATTGCTTTATTTTAATTTGGTTGCAAGTTGGAGATTTAAATAAATTAGATTTATTTAATTGGGGTAAACTATTTAATTAAATGTAAATTTAATTAAAAGTAGAGAGAAGGGGTTTAATCAAATAAAATGATTTATTCAATTAAATGATATAAAGGGCTTAAGCAAATTTAAATAAATAAATTGAATAATTTATTTAACTAAATAGAAGAATGTGGTGATTTAATTAAATTATATTTAACTAAAATAGAGGAATGAGAATAAAATGAATATTAAATATTCATTTAGGAATATGGTCATTTTTATACGTGTACAAACTGATTGAGAAAAAGCTACCTGAGAGAAGAAAAATGGTGATTGGAGGAAAATTAAGTGATGACAAAGCTAACTAAAAGATGGAAATAAAGATTAGAGAGATAATGATTTAATTAATTAATTGATTAACTTAATTAATTTAGCATGTGCTTGCACTTTGAGTTAGATTTTCAATTTAATCTTTGCATGAGGTTTTAATTCAATTTAGTATTTGAATATATTTAGAACTTGACTTTGATTTTCAATTTAATTTTTGAAATCATGCATATGTAATTGAAATTGGAAGAAATTAGAAGAATATGTGAAATTAAATGAAATATGAAATTAAACAAAATTAGAATTCAGGGATTTGGAATTGAAATAAGAGGAAATAATTAGTCAATTAAATAATTTAAAGAAACGATTTAATTATTTAGAAATGAAATTTAATTAAATAATAACGATTATTTAAATTAAAGGAATTAAATCTCAATTAATTAAATAATAACTATTTAATTAATATTTAGAAAAGGGTTGAATGATTAGATGATGATAGAAATTGATAATAGAATTTATTTAAATAATAAAGATTATTTAAATTGGGGATAAAAAATCAGAATTAATTAAATAATAAATATTAATTAACATTAGAAAATGGTTAAAATGATTAAATGATGAAAGAATAAGAAATAGAATAATTAGTAAGATGATGAGGAAATATGAAATTAGAAGAATATGATTAATTAACTTAATTAAATAATTATTTAATCAATTAGAGGAATAATTAGTACATGATTAATGAGACATTTTTAGGTGTCTACAGTTAGCGCTTTTGCTCTAGATGAATTTGTTTGATTTTGTTCATGTTAAAATTCATTGAAATGATTTGATTTAGGTATTTTGTTGCTCAAATGTGATTGATAGGTATTCAATTAATATCTTGATTGATATAAATTTTGATAATGTTGATTGATAGGATAAATGATTGATTGGTTTGATTGGTAGATTAATAGATTATCTCTAAGAGACCGATTCAGTTTCTGATGAAGAGCATAACAGAGTTTGATTGAACTCATTGATTGATAGAAAACCATGATTGATAGTTTTAGGTTGATTTGATAGTACGATTTGCTTCATTGAAAAGATTTATCAATTGTTGATGTGATAGATTAGCAATCTCTTTGATTTGATAGATATATGATTTATGATTGATAGAGATCAAATTCTCTTATTAAACAGGAGAAACTCGATGTTCTCCAGTGTCGAGAGAAATTCTGGCCATGCGCCACTTAGTGCCAGAGCTTACACAAGCTGAGGTTAGACATATAGATGCCTATGGATTATGCCACTTGTTATATATGCCTGATATTACCCATAATATGGTATTGTTGACTGCCTTAGCAGAGAGATGGCATAGCGAGCATAGCACTTTCCACTTGCCCACTGGTGAGATTAGTGTGACACTCAAAGATGTCTACAGGATTCTTCACATCCCCGTGAGTGGTGAGTTAGTCTAGTATGATTTTCAGGATCGTAGAGGGACAAAGGCTTGCAGAGCCGTACTTGGTGATGAGAGCATTTCCAGAAGAGAGATCTGATGGGAGGATATGATCATGTACTACGAGACTCTCCCAGTGATTCTTGCAAGTTTGATTGGTGGATTTATCTGTCCACACAATAGAGCTTGAGGTTTTTTTGTTGGTTGGGGTGAGATTATTCAGAGCGTGATGTAGCATCAGACTCGATATGCGTGGGATGTTTGCACGCTTTCTCATTTGTATCATGATCTTCATCAGGTTGTTTTCAATGATAGTGCTAGTTTGTCTACATGATGCACACTTTTACAAATTTGGTGTTGGGAGCACATTGCTATTACTCAACCTATCCATCATAGAGTTCATGGTGAGAGGCACCCATATGTCTATTTATATGCAGGTATCCTTACTCAACATAAGTTGGGTAAGATGGAATATTGGTGTTAGGTTCTGGATTCATTGGATAACATCATTTGGAGACCTTATATCGATTGTGAGCCATGGATGGATGATGCACAAACATTACCATATATTCTGCAGAGTAGATATCTCATTGGTCATACTCCATACATTATTGAGCGGCAGTTGAGTAGTTGCATTTTGAGACAGTTTGGTATCATTCAACACATGCCTACTAGTGTCACTATATATGCATGATGGTACAAGGATAGGCGAGATTCAGGACCTTATTTTTCTTTTGAGATAGCACGCACAAAGTTTTTGGCTACTCCTAGGGTGGCTTATGGTTTGAGATTATACATTCTAGATCCTGGGGTGACTATGGATTATGCTCAGTACATCCTTGCACATCCTTTTCCTTGGATTACTGAACTAACAGACCCTCCTCCAAGCTCAGGAGATGAGGAGGATGATTCAGATGATCCCATCATTAGGAGATAGAGACATAGATGATAGCTTAGAGCTGTTCAGGAGGGCAAAGGTGAGGGAGATGAGGGAGGAGATGGAGGCAGAGGTGGTAGGAGACCCAGACGGAGAGGAGGTTGATTGAGAGTCTGTGGAGGACCTTTTGGACCAGTTGGCAGGTTTGGGAGACCACTTTCTATGGGTGGGAGAGATGCAAGATGGATTGGGAGGGACACTGGCAGAACAAGTGTGAGATCAGTGAGAGGATTACCCTCTACAAGAGGAGGTAGGAGCATTGGAATGGATGGGGGTTGTGGGAGAGGCATTGATTTTGGTCAGATTCAGCCAGACCCTAGGGTTATTGTAGCTCATGGTGGAGAGGAGGAGGATTCAGAGGGTCATGTTCCTCTCATTAGATGATGGGTTTTGAGAGCTACTCGGGCTAAGATTCCAGTAGGTGGAGATGAGGGGATTCAGGATCACGTTCCTTAATAGGATGTGCCAGAACAAGATACTTTGGAGAGTCTTAGAGAACATATATATTAGATTAGAGCACAAGTGCAAACACTCATGACAGAGAGAGACAGGGCTATTAGGAGACAGTAGGATACTCAGGATCTTCTTGATCATATTCAACAGGTTGGATTTGGCACTCTCTCAGCTGATACTATCATAGCACTATTTTGGGTCGGGAAGGAGACAACACATTAGTGACGATTATATGAGGATTTAATTATAGAGAGCCAGAGGGTAGGTAACTATCATACTACTATGAGGATGGATACTAGCACCGGTGGACTCATGAGATCTCCTCAGAGGAGTGGTGATTGTGTGGGACATGCATCTGGAGGATCTTCTCACCCACAACCATAGAGGTGGACAGAGTCAGGTGGTAGTGGCACATGACAACCTTGACTTGATTTATATTGATGAGGAACTTGTATTTTTTATCCGATATCATTGTATACTTAGACTTTTTATTGTTTTATGATGATCTATATGCAGACATGGACTCTATATGATGATCTTTTATTATTCATGTTACTCAATACGATGATGATCTATATGCATTGATTACATGGATGATGATATGATGATCTTTTGGTTTCTTTTATTTTCATGATGATGATGCTCTATATGAAGCAATGATGATGAAATGAAAAATGATTTTAATTTTTTTGATTTTGATGATCATGGATGCAAATGAAAATGATCACTAACTAAAATGATGCAAATGCAATGATCTATATGGGAATTCTTCTAATGATTTCAAAATACAAATGATCAATATGAAATGTTTTTTATTTTTATATGTAATGCTTATAATGATTATGAATCTAAGTGCAAAGATGCAACTAAATGATCTTAATGGATAAAAAGAACTACAATGTGTAGACACCTAAAAATGTCTCATTGATCATGTGCTAATTATTCCTCTAATTGATTAAATAATTCTTTAATTATTTAATTAAGTTAATTAATCTTACTCTTCCAATTCCATATTTCCTCCTAATCTTACTAATTATTCTATTTTCTTATTCTTTCATCATTTAATAATTTTAAACCATTTTCTAAATATTAATTAAATATTAATTATTTAATTAATTATGATTAATTCCCTAATTTAAATAATCTTTATTATTTAAATAATTAATTCTCAATTTCTATCTCTAATCATCTAATCATTCAACCCTTTTCTAAATATTAATTAAATATTTATTATTTAATTAAAGTCCATTCCTAAATAATTAAATAGTTTCTTTAAATTATTTAATTAACTAATTAATTCTTCCATTTCCAAATCCCCAAATTCTAATTTCATTTAATTTCTTATTTCTTCTATTTTTTTCTAAATTCAATTACATGTGCATGATTTCAAAAACCAAATTGAAAATCAAAGTCAAGTTCTAAATATATTCAAATACTAAATTGAATTAAATAAATTCAATTATTTGAATAAATATCATTCAAAGATTAAATTAAAAATCTAAATCTAAATGCAAGCACATGCTAAATTAATTAATTTAATCAATTAATTAATTAAATCAATTATCTCTCCAATCTTTATTTCCATATTTTAGTTAGCTTTTTTTAAATTAAGCTTTATTTGTCATCCTCTTTATTTCCTCCAATCATCCTTTTTCTTCTTTCAGTCATCTTTTTCTCAATTAGTTGACTCAATTGATCTATTCAATCTATTGAGTTTCACTCCTACAATCAGCAGTTCAACTATCAATTTTCATGTGAGCTCACCTAAGTTCCACCTCACGATCAATCTGTTCCACCTTTCAATCAATTTCATCCAAAAATCTATAAATTGAGCATTCAATCTCCATTTTCAATAATCACAAACTTTGAATCTTTGTGTCACTTGTAGGTTACCAGTGCAATATCTGCAGAGAGTTTTTTAGTGGTGAATCTTCACCAATTGGCTAATTCCGCGCGAATAGTCTAGGGAAACATTGTGGTCAAATCACCTGGAATTTTGGGGTTAACGGTACATTGTAGAATCTGGCTTCACCATTGACCACACACCATCAACATGCATGCCTGTAATATTCACCTGGAATCACTCGGACGTGGGTATTAGATCACCTATGTTATTCGCCAGCAATAGTAAAACGACCACGTACCTAGGACCTAATTCGCCAATGGTAAATTAAATGTTCATTGCACGTGTCGGCCAAATTCGCCAATATTAATTAAAACATTATACGCATTCGAGGACCCATTTCACCTCGCTTAAATTAAATGTTCATTGCACGCTCGTGCAATTCACCAAAAATGCAATTAAATTAAATGTTTATTAGCAATTGCGACGCCCGGGCCCCACGCAATTCTCCAAAAATGCAATCATGGATTGCTATAAATACACTCTTTCTTACAATTTGATCGTGTTTGATTAGTAAATTGGGAGCTCTCAAGTCTTGATTTGCATTCCACAAATTGAGTTGGAAAGTCAAAGTTCATTGTAGGGTGGAGGGCCAGAGTTACAATCCTGCAACACAGGTCTAGGTATTCCCGATTCCTGATTCAGAGAATTGAGAAGGCATAAAGGTTAGTAATCATTTCTTCATACTTGATAGGATTAGTTTTAACTTTTAATTCATAGTGAGAGGTCAAGACTCAAGATGTCACAATTAGACATGGGTGAGACTCCTCAGGGTGGTGAAGGGATTAAGATGTCACACAAGGGTGAGACTGAGACTCCTTGGGGTGGTGAAGGGATTGGGATGTCAGAAAAGGGTAAGACTCTTCAGGGTGGTGAAACTGAAGGGATTGAGAGGCCATCAAAATGCCCAAAACTTAAACTTAAAGACACTACCATAAAGTTTTTCTTTGGAATTGGCAAAGTTTCTGGTCCATCAACTTCTGCAGTTGCAGAAGCCATTCATAGTAGCTCACCACCATCACAAGGTGGGATTGTCATTGAGTTAAATGCATCAAATGAGGATGAAAATACCAACATGGAAGAAGATGTTCTAAGGGATACACACAATGAGATAATTCACTCAGATACAAATGCTAGTACTGAAGATGATTATGGTAGGAAGAAAAGAAAAAGGAAAGTAAAACTGGGGCGAAAGTGGGTGATGACAAGGAGTTTTAAGATTGATTGGGTAGCAAAGCACCCATTCATTAAACCGGTCCCAAACAATGATGAAAAACCAACATAATGTAGGTGTAAGATTTGTAGCTGGAAAACTAAAAGAAAGAAGAAGATGCAGCTAAAGCTTGACACCATAGAAAAACATATTGGTAAGGTTTATGAAAAATAAATCATAGACGGAAAGGAAACACGAGTAGTAAGATGGAAATCAAAGGAAGAATGTCTTCATGTTAAGAATGTTGTGGAATATGAAGAGCATAACCACAAAATGACATTGATTGGTAATAGTGGATTTGGAAATACAATCAAGGTTGGGCTTGAACATGCAGCAAAAGATGCAAACCTGACAAAGACTGTTCAGATGAGTGTTGTTTTTCATATTCTATCGAGAGGGCATCCTATGAAAGATTTCCCAGAATTTAGTAATTTATTATCTTTTTTGAATGTTCCTCACTATCCTATGTCACACTGGTCAATAAATGCTGGATGGGAAATGACAAACTGTCTCGCTGAGGCAGAAAAGCAAAATTTACAAGAGAGTGTAAAAGAGTCAAATTTCATTTCATTATCCATAGATGAAGTTACTGCCGTAGATAACACTGCTTGGGTTTGTATGCATGTGTATATTGTAAAAGAACACGTCTGCCGAGCTCATCTACTCTGTGTTCATAAAATGAGGGGCAATTCAACAACAAAAAAATTATATTTGGAAGTTAAGAAAGCTTTGAATGAAATTGCTGGTATGGATGACTTGACAATTGCTAAGAAGTTGGTGTGTGTTGGAGCTGATGGAGCTACAGTAATGCAAGGTCAAAGGACCGGTCTTTGCACAAGATTACAAACTAGTATTGCACCATACATGGTTGGCATTCACTGCATGGCTCATCGAATGAATTTAGGATATAGAATTGTAAGCAATTTCCCTACAGTGTCAAAAGTTGAAGATCTGGTCCACGAGCTCCACTCATACTTCTGCCGAAGTCCTAAACGTTTTGCAGAATTTTAGATTTTTGCTGAGGGAGTAACAAAAGGAAACAAGCTTCTCAGGGATGTTGAGACCAGATGGATCTCCTTGCATGGACCAGTGGAACAAGTTCTAACAGAATATCGATCCTTGATCAGACTAATGTATGAGAAATGCCTCACAGTAGACAAAGCTCCTGATCTCTTACATAAGTTAAGTGATATAGAGACTCTGTTAACTTTAGCTAGTCTTCTCCCCATGCTGGATTCAATGAACAAAATTGTTAAGAAAGCCCAAGATAGAACTATGTATATCAATGAGTATAACACTCTACATAAAATGACATGCTTGAGCCCGGATGGTCTATATTCAGATCTGATAGGGTGAAGCCCAAATTTTTTTAGGTGGCAGATAATTATAGATTTGAATCATGTTGAAACTTTTTTACATTTCAATACAAAAAATGAGTTATGTGTCTTTGTAAAAGGATTTCGGATACTAATGCACCAATCTAAGACGGGCAAGCGAGGTAGAGCACTACCAGTTAAAAAAGAAGATTTTGATAGGATTGTTAAATCCATTAGTGATAATTTGAAGTCTATTGCATATGAATTTTCAAATGAGATTCATGAAAGATTCCTTCAAGAAGAAATACTTGAAGCCATGGGTTGTCTATATCCTCAATTTTGGCATTCAATTGGAGATAATCCAAATGATGCAAAGATGTTTCATAAAAAACTAGAGGAATTGATATTGACATTTTCAAAAGATGCATATTGCAATGGACAACCAATAGAAGGAATTTTAAATTCAGATCATCTTAAAAAACAATGTAAACAGTTTGCATTGCTTATGAAACAATAGTTGGCTAACTTGGAGAATCCATTTGAACCTAGATCAATCACAAGGCTTTGGAAAAGGATAGATCAAAGTGAAGCATTGTGTATTGCAGTACCAGAATATTTGAAACTTGTTGATTTATGTCAAACAATGATATTGGGGTCGGTGGAAGATGAGAGAGTTTTCAGTGCATTAGGGCTTTTGAAATCAAAGATCAGAAACAAATTAGACAAAAAATTGGAAACTTGCTTGAGGTTGTTTGTAACCTAGTATAATGTTAGAGATTTTTCATATGATAGGGCACTGGCAATCTGGAATTCCATGTGTGAAAGATGAGGGCTATGCAACACTTTAAAAGCTGGTGGTGCTACTGCTAGTGCTAGTGCTGAGACAAATGATGGATCACAGACTTAGAGTCAGCATGAAGATGAAGAAATTTTTGAATACCCAACTCAGAATGAAGATGAACCTGTTAGTACTAGTCAGTTTTCGGATCTGGAGTCCATTTGGGATATAGAAGCCTCAGAGTGAGTCACTGAAGTGAATTAGCAGTCAGTTTATAGGTATTTATAACTATACTACTGTTCTTGAGTCATATTACAATTTCAATTTGCAAAATTGCAATACTATAGTTGTCATTGATGATTTTTGATATTGTATTCCTTGATTTTTTCAATCAAAACAGATACTTATTTCATATTTTTAATTGCGAATTTGGATTATTAGTAAACAATTAGAATTTAGTTTCTGAATTATTAGTAAACAATTGAATTATTAGTAAATTGGTATTTGGTTCCACATTATGTTGAACATAAAATGCAACAATTTGTGTCACAAGATCCATAAAATTATTCATATTGCATAACTGTTACTGCTAGAACCTTTCTACTATTCTACATTAAATGCTTAACATGAAGTTTATGGCGATTAGGGTTTTGTGTTTGTTTTTTTGTCTTAGTTGGCTAGTAAACTGAAGTTGTCATGCATTGAAAATCTATGTTGTCCTCTCTTTATTTGTCCATGTCAATGTCAAGTGTGGTCAAATGGTTGGTCAGACATTGAGACAATGAGACATGTTTAATGTTTCATCTCTAACACCCGATAAATTTCATGTTTAACAATTTAAGTGGCAAGTTAGCAAGTGTTGGTTTGGGTTTAAATCACGAGGTCTCTACTTTTTTGAGTGTTAGCATTTTATGTTAGCGAGCTGGAGATTGTTAATGAAATTGCTTTGGTCGTGAGGTCTCAACTTGGTTTGATGCCATGCATTATAGCCGTCAGAGTTAGCAAGAAAGTACTAAGTCATTAATGGTCTGTGTGCCACTTCTCACGCCTGTTTATGACAGTAAATTAACATAAAACATTGATTTTTGTTGATACTCGCTGGGTCGTTGTGGTCAAGAGATAAAAAGTTTTGAGATTTTATGGTTATCGCTAGCTCGCAGGTCCTTTATCATCAAGTCAGTTTAAGTCGCGAGCTTGCGAGTACTGGGAGATTTTAGTTGTCGCTACCTCACAAGATGTTTTGCACTTGACCATTTTATGTTGCGAGGTTGCGACTGGGTTTTATTTTATGTTGTCACAAGGTTGCGAGGTGTTCATGGTTAAGTCATTTTAATTTGCAATCATGCAATGTGGTTGGTATCGCAGCTTAGTTGGTTTCGTCGCTTGCTCGCAGGTTTTGAAGTTGTTTAGCATTTTACATTGCGATTTGGCGATAGGTAAGTTTTGGTTTGATTTTGTGGTCATCGCATGCTTGCAAGTTTGTAAGTCTTAAGTCAAAAAGTGTTGCGAGCATGTGATGGCGGTTAAGTGCCTTATTGTCGTGGGATCTCAAGGGTTTAAGTCAAGTTAAGTTTTGAGTTGCGAGCTTGTGATAAAATAAGTTATTTTGTTAGATTTGTAGTGGTCGCCAGCTCGTAGGTAAAGAAAGAATATTACAAATGTTGGTGCGAGGTTGCGACTGAAGGGCTTGATGAAGATCAATGGCTGTTGCTCACTCGTAAGCTTTTTTGAGGATTCGTAAAAGGGGTTGCGAGCTTGCGATTAAGAAGATTTGGTAGCATTGTCGCTAACTTGCCGGTTCCTTTCCAAATTGTTATAACTAGTTGCGAGTGTGCGATTAAAGATGGGGATTGACACATGGACTTGTTTGCTGGGCTGTTATAATCGGTTGCGAGTGTGCAATTAATGAGACTTGAGAGAAGTGACGACACCTAAATACCATTTTATGTTACGAGGTTGTGACTGGGTGTGATTTTATGTTATCGCAAGGTCGCAAGGTGTTCGCAGTTAAGTCATTTTAATTTGTGATCATGCGATGTGGTTGGTATCACAACTTAGTTGGTTTCATCGCTTGCTCGTAGGTTTTGAAGTTGTTTAGCATTTTAAGTTGCGATTTGGCGATAGGTAAGTTTTGGTCTGATTTTGTGGTCATCGCATGCCCGTGGGTTTGTAAGTCTTAAGTCAAAAAGTTTTGTGAGCATGCGACGACGGTTAAGTGTCTTGTTATCGTGGGATCACAAGGGTTTAAGTCAAGTTAAGTTTCTAGATGTGAGATTATGATGAAATAAGTTCTTTTTTTAGATTTGCAGTGGTTGCCAGCTCGCAGGTAAAGAAAGAATATTACAAATATTGTTTTGAGGTTGCAACTGAAGGGCTTGATGAAGATTAACGGTTGTCGCTCACTCGCGAGATTATTTGAGGATTCATAAAAGGGGTTGCGATCTATGCAATTAAGAGGATTTGGTAGCATTGTCACTAACTCACTAACAAGTGGACTTGTTTGTCTGGTTCTATAAAAGTTTTGAATGACAATCGCCAATCAAATAGAAGGGCATGAATTCAAATTTCGCTCGAGTACTTCAACTTTGAATTAATGGCAATGCCACAGTAACTAGTTCATGCAAGTGTGGAAATTAATGAGACTTGAGAGAAGTGACAATGCTCAAATACCATAAATTGCATGAACGAGCCGAGATTTTGTATAATTACATTAATGCATTCTATCTTCGAGGTAATCCAGTGAATTGACCTCTACAACAACATTGGAGAATTCAGAGTGTTGGGTGTGGGAAAATTTTAGAAAATTGGTCAATGTTTTCTCGTGTAGCTAAAATGAGCCAGGCGATGAGTGGAACTGGACGTTCCAAGCCCAAGCCCAAGGCCCCGACAAGTGAAGGAGTAGGACCTGGAAGTTCCAAGGCCAGTGCCATTGAGGAAAAGACAGTTAAGAAATACAAAGAAGAATTTGTAGATTTGTTGCTAGGGACTTCCGTTGCTTTGAATATAAATGATTTGGCATGGAAAGATTTATGGAGCCAATGCAAAAACACTACCACACTTAATATGACTAGTTCTGCTCTGTTTCATTATTTTCTGGAATAATAGGGTTAAGTGTGTCCCAATGCCAAACCCTTGGGATTTAAATATGGCAAAGTTAATTGTGCCAGATGTGTATGTTGATGTGGATTTCATCAAAGAGTTGGCCAAATGCTTTTGCCTAGTATCTAGGGTAATACGAAGAAAGAACCAGTCTACCCTAGTTTCAATTAACAGAGCTAGCTTTGTTGAAGCTTTCCAGATTACTAGTGCTGCATGTACAGATATAGATTTGGAGAGGATTGCAGAGGATTATGAAAAATACAAAGGTGTTATCAAGAAGCATGCAATGCCCAGATACATGCCTAGGGTGAATAGGAAATCGGTTATAATTCCAGAGAGTATCAAACCACCATTTGACGTCACACCTTTCCACCATTATATGCATTGTACAATCTATGGATTATGCAAAGTGTTGGGTTTTGGTGGAGATTCAATAGTGTCAGCTAAATTACTAATGATGGCTATGGACATTCAACACCTATATGTTAACAAAGATTACGATTATGTGGGCTAAGTGGTTGAATACATTCATAATGCTCTAGTTGAAATCCAGAGTGGTGCACCCAGCCCTACATTCAAGCATTATTCATTGCTAATGCATTTAATCTTGTTCTATAATTTTGAGTTCTTGGATAAAGAATTGAAGCTTTTCAAAGAAGAATTGGGTGTCTTAATGCCAATACAAAGATGGACCCAGGTTTGGGACAATAGTTCTCCCCATTCTTCTTTCCTTTTCTTTGAAAATTGGATTGTTTCGCCAATTATGGAAATGCTAGGAATAAATAGGGAACGATTGTCAATTAATGTTAGTAGAGTTTTGAGACCTTACCAGTATGTTCCAAATTGGTCTATTTCACATAACTGGGGGGACTTTTATTTTTTTGATAACTTTACTGTGATCAGAGTCTATGGGTGTCCTCAGCCTCCCCATATTTTGCCAAAATTTGTTCCAATTAGGATTTCTTTTATGGAGTTTATCTGGCAATTGACCCTAGTTGAAAAATAATACCTTGACAAACACATGAAGGGTTGTCTTCTTCCTAGGCTTTGGGTTGTGTCTAATTTTACCATTGGTAGGAGTTCCTTTGATGAAGTAAACAATTTCCTTAAACAATATAGGTTGGTTAATGTTGTGTCTAGATTCTGTGATCCTGAACAATTTATTAAACATGCATTGCCAAAAATGACACCTTGGGCCACAATAAAGGACCATGAACCATTGGATGATGAATATGTGGTCAGAAATTTGCTGAGAAAAGATGAAGTACAAGAAAGGAGAAGAAAATGGAAAAATTTGATGAGAGTTGAAGCAGAATTAAAGGCTGCTGACCCTAGTTTCTCAGGTTTTTGCCCTAATAGCCCATACCTAGAGAGGATTAACAAAATGCCGAGTTTATATGAAACTCTAATGGAATAAATGCCTCAAATTCTAGAAGTGGCTTCTTAGCAGCAAGACCCCCAAGATGGGCATTCTTCACATGGCAAGAGGCCACTAAGTGTGTTTGTTGATGATGTAGAGAGTGGGGATGAAGTTCAATCTACCTGAGTGCCAGCTGCAAAGAAACAAAAAACCAATGAGGTCGGTACAATTGTGAGGAGAGACCCTGCTAGAGAAATCGTTACAGAACAAGGACACTAATTTCATCAAATAAGGACACATCTAAGAGAAGCAGGGCAGAATGAAGAACAGGGAGAAACAAATGAAGCCCTTGCTCAAGGCTTTGATGAGCTTTTGATGTTGTCAAATGAGTTCATGAAAGATGATGACTTTATTAAGTCAGATGAATTTAAAAGTTTTTTGACAAGGTTGAAACAAAAACAATTAAGACAAAATTTGATCATAGAGGAAGTAAATGAAGAAAAGAAAGAGGAGATCATCAAGGCACTACAGGAATATGATCCTGACAGGGAACACATATCTGTGGAATAGGCAAGACAATTGATTAAGAGTACTAGTATGATTATGATGCTTGACTGGGATATCTAGTCTATTTTTATTATTGATCAGATTAGGAAGCAAGAGGACCCAATGTTTAAAACTGAATTTGAAATTGGAGATGTAATAAGAGGATCAAGATTTAATCCTAAGTCAAAGACACTTGCTACTTGGTCTTTGGCCCCTTCCACTCAAAAGCCCCACCTTATAAATATCCAAGTAGAAAATAAAGCTAAAAGAATGATCTAGAACTTGCAAAACACAACTGACACGAAGATTGCCTCATTTTTGACTCAAGTTTCTTTCATGAATTTATCAAAAACAAAGGATTTGTCAAGAAGATACACAGAAACATATACCCAATTGATTGCAATGTCTAAAAAATATGAAGAGACACTGATGAAGAAGGGCGCTCTGGAGGAAGAGTTAGTGGAGTTGAAAGAAAAAATTGCAAATGAGCCCCCTCCAATACATATTGCAAAAGTAACAGAACAAGTACAAGAAATACTAGCTGATGTGATAGCAAAAATGGAGGAATACACAGGGAAAATTGAAAAGCTTGAAAAGGAACAAAATGTCAAGGCTATCTCTATTGTGTTAGGAATTCTGAAACATAGGATTAATGTATTGAAAGGAAAATTGATGGTAGTGCATGATTTGCACATTTCTTTGAAAGAGGCACGTAAAACATCCTCTGAGGTTGTCGCTTTTCTTGGACCTTTGTTCAATGTTTGGTTAGGAAGAAGCAGATTAATGGGTAAGCTAGATACTATAATGATGTATAGTGACGAGTTTCCTCCCAAGATCAGTGATACTAAAGACATGGTGGAGGTAATCAATGCAACTTATGCATTTTTCACAGGGAAGGATGTGCTTATAAATGAAAAATTGCAGACATTTGGGGAAAGTTATATTAAATTGGTGCCTTCAATTTATGGTAGTAATGGAGATTTGAATTCAGTTTCTGATTGGACCAGTGAATTCGATTTGATTCTGGAGCAAGAAGAAATAATCAAGCATATAAATGAACAGGTTGATGCTGATTTCCTTAAGGATATGCTTGATTCACTATTCGAGGTTGAGGTTGACCATGCAAAGTTTATTGTTGAGTCCAGGGTAGTTACAGATGCCATATGGATAGATTCAATTGCAAAGTTGGAAGAGGTAAAGGCATTCAGTTGGCCAACAGACAAAGAGGTGGATAGGTGGAAAGCCATACTAAAGCCAAAGAAGAAATGTCACGTTGAGGTTGCTACCCAAGATTCCTCACAGTAATTCTAAGCTTTTTGAATCCTCATCTTATAAAAGGATTCCAAGATTAATTTGAGAGGGATGGCCACTTTTTCTTTTTGATCGGTAAAGAGGGATGGCCATTTGGTCACTTTTATTGATGTTGAAACTTGAAAACTCTTATATAGTTATAATAGCTCAATTGTTCAAGAATTTGATAAGTGCATAGCTGAATCACATTGTGAATTTACTTTCTAATATCATGATTCATTATGAATATAATATCAATATCATTTGCAGTTTGAGATCTTCACATAATTGTCTTTGTGTTCAATTTATGTTTTCACTGTGAATTGAATGGTCAAGGGTTTTTCAGTTTACATATGAATCTGGGTTGTGTATGTAATGGCATTATTCATAATTTCATTCCTATTTATCTACAAATGAATCTTATTGAATTTTATTATCAGGTTGTCTTTGAATTGTAAGTGACTCTATGCCCTAGGATAAGGCACTGGTCTGTTGTCTTGATGTTGACTTGGTGAAGTGACCTTCCAATTATAATAGTTGATTCATTGTGAGTGAATCTGTTTTCTTGTTTGTCTTTGATTATGAAATTGTGATTTTTCTATAACATCTATCATGGAAGTGGATCCTCAAAAGATATTCCCTTTAATTGAGTTGCATGCACGTTTTACTAATTATGTTGTATTCCTATCTATTGTGGTGCTTGATACTTTCATTCTTAATACTCTTATGATTTTATATGCTATAGATGTTTATGTAATATATATGGAGGTGTTCTATGACTATAATCCACCCACCAATTGCAATGAGGTGAATCCTTAATATGATTCCAAAAAATTTGCATTCCTGGGCATAATAATTAATAGGAAGCATTAAATGAAAAATTACATACACCATAACAATGCAACAAATGAAAAAAGTTAAAACTCATGATTCTGATCATTTGAAAGAGATAGAATTATACACAAAATAAATTTATATATAACTCCTTCAAGAACCTGCACAAAGCTTGACACTAAATGCTTTTCATTTCCTCTATAAATGACTATACAATATACAACTTTCTCCCTTCACCTACAGTCTAGAATCACTACTGGAACTAGAAAAGGAACCCCAATGACTATACAACTTGCAAAACTGCTTGAGCCATGCCATTATCATCCTGATGCCTTCGAATGGAATGTGAGATGTTACGTTCTATCTAACAGATTGTTTCCAAATAGAGGAGGAAGCCTTCATGCCTAGGAACAGAGAAAATGGTTTAATGGAAAGAGGAGCTCGAGCCTTCATGCCCACGATCAGGGAAAGTGGAAATATGATCTTTAGGGTAAATGCAATATGTTGGGGAGGGGTCGCAGCTTCCATGTTGTCACAAAGATGACTGGCTACCACTCCCCACCCAAACAAATCCTTATTTCATTCCTCTGCGGGCTCCTTCTTCAAACCCCTTGCCATCCTATGGCAGAGTAGAAGTAGAGGATGTTCCATGCTTGGCCTTTCTTGACAAGAAAAGGCTTTCATGCCCCCTCTGGCAATCCTTTTCACTTTCACAACCCCTCTAACAATAAATAAACTCACACAGAAGAAAACAAAAAAACACCCATCCGGTATCACAAAGCACACAACAACTCCATGCACGATCCTTCTCAAACATCATCTTCCTTTCCGAGGAAAAAAACACTCAGAAAGTAAAAAGGTTTATTTTCTCTCATACCAATTAAGTCACCACTCCATTGTGTTTATAACATTTTCACACTTCATTTGGTGATGCTCATTCACATGAAAAATCATCATTTTGGTGTTTTTCAACATGACTGTAGACTCTAGAAGTCATGTCATGCCTATCAAATCCATTGCATATTGCTAAGGCTCATCTATTGTGAACGATTTTGTTTTGATTTTATTCCTCCTTGATTGGACAAATTCTGCTTCAGAAATTAGAATTCTGACAACAAGCAACCTGAGCTCTTATTTCTCAGAGAAATCCGTGATCTCCCATCTCTAACTTAGAAGCTATCCAATCCTTTTATGTCTCTGAAACCATCATCCTCGCTTGTCTAATCAACCTCGACTCGGGAGAAACCTCCAAACTAGTCCCTCAGGAATGAGTCAACATCCAAGCCTTTAAAATTTTAGGCTGCGAGCTAGCGACCAGATAGTTTGTGGTTAAGTTTTATGGTTATCGCCAGCTCATGAGGTAAAATGTCTGAAGATGTGATCAAGCCGTGAGCTGGTGACAAGTTGGTTTGGGTTTACATTGCGAGGTCTCTAGGTTTTTGGGTGTTAGCGTTTTATGTTACCAAGCTGGAGATTGTTAGTGAAATTGCTTTGGTTGTGAGGTCTCGAGTTGGTCTGATGTCATAGATTATAGCCACGAGAGTTAGCGAGTAACTCATTTCATACAGTTGTCGCTAGCTCTCATGTTTGTTTAATGTTAGCATTTTTAGGTCACGAGCTAGCGACCAGACAATTTGTGGTTAGGTTTAATGGTTATCGCCAGCTCATGAAGTTAAATGTCTGAAGACCTGATCAAGCCGCAAGCTTGCGAGTGAAGTGCTAGCGGTTAAGAGATAAACAATTTTATGTTGGCGAGTATACGACAAGGGTTAAAGTTACCACTATCTCTAAGTCATTGCGGTGACGAGGACTTAACATTTTGTGGTCGAGAATTGGTGAGTGGTAGTTCAGTTTCCCTCAGTCGCAAGAGCTCGAGGTTATGAAGGCTTAGCATTTTCAGCTTGCGAGTTGGAGATAGAGAGAGTCGTAAGGGCTTGTCGCTAGGTCGCAAGAGATAGAGAGAGTCGTAAGGGCTTGTTGCTAGGTCGCAAGATGCCCTAATGGGAAGTCTTCCAGGCAGAGAGTTGACGACTGTCTGCCACGTGTTTTAATGACTTAGAGTTAATATCTTGAAATCACCAATATTTTTTTTTATGGTTTGAAAATAGCTTGAAATTGCCACTATTTTATTTTATAGTTTGAAAATAGGTTGAAATCGCCAATATTTTTTTTTAATGGTTTGAAAATAGGTTGAAATCGCCAATGCAAATATTTTTCTAGTTTTAAAAACATTACAATTCGCCCATGCAAATATTTTTTGGTTTTTAAAAACATTACAATTCGCTAGGATTTTTCACAAATTTTGAGCGATCACGACTAATTCGCCAATGGAGATTATTATTTTTCTCCGTAAACTGCAAAAATTCGCTAGTAAAATTAAAAATTTCCTTGGAATTATACAACTTTCACCAGGTTTTTACACCTTGTCCAAGGGGGGGGGGTTTCTTAAAGTTTTCCCTGAATATCTGAGAGCCATCATACCACAAAGAAGAGAAGAGCAATGGAAGCGATATGCAATCTTAGAATAGGGAGTTTTTGATTGATTTGATTTATAATTCCTATTTGTTTGATATTGCCTTATTTCATTGTCTTGTTTGTTAGATTCTTTGATTAGATAGGGATTCGTGATTTCCCTTTGATTCTAATTGATACATTGTTATTAAGATGAATTTTACATGCATACATGATGATAATGATCCTAATGTAAATAATAATGATGATATACTACATGATTATGAAATGTACTTAATGGAATGCAAACTAATGCAATGATTGAAATGCAACTAAATGAAATGAATGATGATTGAAATGATTCTAAAGATAAAATGCACCTACAATGATCAAATGCAATTTTTTTTTTGTTTGTCCAAGTATACTCAATCTTTATTTATGACCATTGATCTCTGAATTAAATGAAATGCTTATAATGCAACCGACAATGAATGCTTATAATGCAAATGAATAATGAGCTAATCTAAAAATGATCTAACTAAAATGATACTTTCATTCTTCATATGTTGTCTTGTAACAGTGCTTGATTTCATCAATAAGCTTTACAATGTTGTAAGAAAATACAAGCAACTTGACATAATGATCCAAGATGACCTGAGTATTTATTACATGTATTTTGATATAGCAAGTTTATACAAGCGACTTGATATAATGAATCAAGCTGACCTGAGTATTTCTTCAGAACATACAAGGATTATCCCCTTTCATGTATGACTCAGAACGTCTTCCTTGATCTTTTGTCGATCATATCCTTAGACAAGTACATAACTTAATAAGAGATAAACCACATAAAACAATTAAAGAAAATAATCATGCCCCATCATAGCTTCTCTAGTCATGGACATCCTTGAGTCACATAGAGTACATGATTAGCATTAAAATTAAGATATAAACACTGAATCTTGTATGTCATTCACATTTTCTCATGGTCATTAATTGATATAATCATCTTGATGAATGATCATTGATAATCTGTTATTACTTGTTGGTTGATTCTTCATTTCATGATTCAGTTGTTACAAAATTCCTTGATCTTTGTTGCTTTGTTACTCGTTATCTATTTCAAAATCCTAGGTGTTTTTAGTTTTTTCTAAGTTTTTGAATGTTTTGGATTTTTAAAAGATCACCTTAGCAAAAGGAATTAGGATTTTGCCCCCAACGAAAACAAAAATTTATTATGGACGTATGAATTGATCAAGATCCAAACCATGGTGGGATAAAAATGCAGATTGATTGATTCTGAGAAAATCTAAGACAATGACTATGATATGTATGTCAAATATTGATAATTGTTAGTAAGCTGCATATTTCTTGCTAAATGGTTCTAAGCAATGGATGCAAAAGATGAATTGGATGAGCTAGGATAGATGGAAGCGATAAATGTGATAGGATGGAGTGGACAGGTGCGCAAAGTGATCTCATAGATGGAAGGACTCACTTTTAGATAGCGCATGTTTACTAGGTTTTCACTATCTAAATTTATTACATTTTTCCAAATTTTAATTTTTTTGTCTTCTTTTGTTTTCATTGTTTTATGCTTTTTAGGGATTTTATGCTTTTCTAATTTTTACTGATTTCTTCAGGACTTTATATGCTTTTTATTGATTTTTTTCAGGACTTTATATCTCAATCATAGAATTTATTGAGATGGATGGAATTGATAGGTTCATCAAACCAATCACCTTCAGGAGTAGATAACTTGTATGCTCTTGAGCCATATGCTGCTACTATGACAAAAGGACCTAACCAATTCAAATTTACCCTTCTTTTCTCGGTCTTACTGATTTCTTGGATTCTCCCTTAGAACTATATCTCCAATCTGAAAAATGTGTGGCTTGACTTTGTGATTATAACTTCTTGCCATTCTCTATTGATACACCTTCAAATGATCTGTTGCATTTTGACAATGTTCCTGAATCAACTCAAGTTCTTGAAGTCTAGAGACTTCTTGTTCTTTTTCTGGTATAAGACCTTTCAAGGAAAGTCATAGAGAAGTTATCTCTATTTCTACTAGTAATATGGCTTATGATCCATAGACTAAGCAATATGGAGTTTCCCCCATTGGTGTGTGGATGTTGGTTCAGTATGCCCAAAGAGAAGGATTTAGCTGAATGTGCCAGCCTTTTCCAGCTTCATTGACTGTTTTCTTTGAGATTTTCAAGATAGTCTTGTTTGATGTCTCAGCTTGACCATTTCCTTGTGGATAATATGGTATAGAAAACCTATGTTGGATATGGAATTGCTCACATAGTTCCTTCACATCTTGATTCTTAAATGGTCATCCATTATCAGTGTTAATGGTCATAGGAACTCCATAGCGATAGATTATATAATTCAAGATGAATGATTATATTTGTTTCCTTGTCACCTTTGTCAAAGGTATTGCTTCAATCCATTTAGTGAAATATTCAGTAGCAGTTAGAATGAACTTTTGTCCATTAGAAGATGAAGGATTTATCTTACATACCAAATCAAGGCCCCATTGAGAAAATGGTCATGATCTTACTATAGGATGCAATTCGTGTGCTGGTGCGTGGATGAGATTCCCATGGACCTAGCATTGTTTGCATTTCATGGCATATGTGAATGAATCTCTCTCCATAGTAGGCCAATAGTAACCCATATGAAGAAGTTTCTTAGCCAGTGTTAATCCACTTGAGTCTGTGCCACAAATACCTGCTTGAACTTTGTTAAGATCTTTCTTAGATTCTTCTTGTTTGAGACATCTCAATAAAGTGCTATCTAGACCTCACCTATATAAGGTATCAACAATAATAGTATAGCGGGATGATAGATGGATAAAATTTCTTCTCTGATTGTGGGATAGGTTAGGAGGAAGGATATTCTCTTTTAAGTATTAATAAGTTTGGCCGTATAAGGATTGATTGGTTCTAGATATATGGAAAATCATGTAGGTATGTCAGGATTCAATGGTAGGGGTTAGGATATCTTCCACCAGGAATTTGTAACATTACTGATTCTCCTGATTCTACAAGAGAGATGCTATTGTAGTCATTGCACCTGCTGCTTTATTCTCATTTCTTGGGATTTGAGTGAATGATACTTCTTCAAAGTGTTCTTTAAACTCTTATACCAACTGTTTGTAGGGAATGAGCTTGTCATCCTTAGTTTTATAATCATCATTTATTTGGTTTATGATAAGTTGTGAATCACCATAGACATGTAATCCCTTGATATTCCATTCAATGGCCAGTTTGAGCCCAATAGTCAATGCTTCATATTCTGCAGTATTATTTGTGCATGGAAACCGTAGCCTATATGATTTTGGAATTATGTGTCCCTGAGGTGTGATGAACAAAATTCCCGTGCCTAATCCATATTGTGTACATGAATAATCAAAGTACAACTCCCAAAATTTTGTACTTATTGTCAGGATGTCTACATCAAGAAATTCAATGTGCAATGGTATCTCATCTTGTAAGGGTGCTTCAACTAATTGATCAGCAATGACTTGTCCTTTGATAGATTTTCGATCAACATATTCTATATCAAACTCACTTAGTACCATAATCCATTTTGCCAGTCTTCTTGTCAAAGTTGACTTGTTCAACAATTACTTTAGTGGATCTATTTTTTCTATTAGTTTCACAGAATGAGTTAGCATATAATGTTGCAGTTTCTGAGTTGCAAATACAACTGCTAAGCATGTCTTCTCTACTGATGTATAGTTTAATTCATAGTTGACAAGTGTTCTACTGATGTAATAGATTGCTCTTTCTTTACCTTCTTCATCATGTTGTGCTAAAAGAGCTCCTAACGATACATTTGTCATTGAGATATAAAGTAACAATGGTTTCCCTTTGATTGGTGATACAAGTACTGGAGGATTCATGAGACATTCTTTGATTTGCATAAAAACCTCTTCACACTTTTGATCCCATTTGAATGGAACATTCTTATGTTAAAGATGAGTGAATGGATGAGATTTATCTACTAATTGAGAGACAAATCTTTTGATTGATTTCAATCTTCCTTGTAAAGAACGCAATTGACTTATGTTCCCAGGTGACTCCATTTCCATGATAGCTTTGACCTTTTCTAGATCTACTTCAATTCCACGAGCTGATATAATGTACCCAAGAAGTTTTCCAGAAGTTACTCCAAATGCACGTTTTTTTGGATTTAATCTTAACTGATATCTTTCAAGCCTATCAAAGATCTTGCCTAGGATGTTCAAATGTTCTTTTCTTGTATAAGATTTTGTAATTATATCATGTAGATAATCTTCCATAAATGTATGCATCATATCATGAAAAATTATTGTCATGGCTCTTTGATAAGTTGCTCCTGCATTCTTAAGCCCAAATGGCATAACATTCCAGCAGTAAGTACCCCATACATAGGTGAATGTTGTCTTATCTTGATCTTTAGGGACAATTCTTATTTGATTGTATCTTGAGAATCCATCCATTAATGAAAACATCTCATGTCCTGTTGATAATTCCACAATTATATCAATGTTGGGTGGTGGGAAATCATCTTTGGGACATGCTTTGATCAAATCTCTGAAATCAGTGCAGACTCATATGCTTTTATTTGGCTTTGACACTCACACAATGCTTGAAACCCATTATGGATAGGCAACAGATCTTATGAAACCCACATCCAATAGTTTATTTACCTTAGCTTTTACAAGGAGAGCGATGTGTGGATGCATCTTCCTTAGCTTTTTTTAACTGGTATTTCTTTTAGATCCACATTGAGATGATGCATGATAAGATTTGGATCAAGTCCTGGAATGTCTACATAGGATCAAGAAAAATTTATCTATCTTTGTCTGAAGAATTCTATGTATTCTTTCCTCTCTTCATCTGATAATGATGCAGTAGGATGAAGTATCTTGGAATCCTTTGGTGTGCTAATGTTTATTACTTCTATTGGCTCTATTAGAATAGCATATCTCTCCTAAAATTATGCAGGGAGGATGTCAAATTTTTCATCTTCTGGTGCCTCAAAGAGGTTTTCACCGTCAGATACGTCTTTTATTTTTCCTCTTGATTGATCTAGTGTTGCCATGAAATGGTTTTCAGCACTAGGTCTTTTTCCTTATTTTATTTCAATTTTGCTACTGAAAAGTTTGGCATTCTCCATATTGCAAGAAACATTACTTGATTCTGCGATGAAAGATATCTTAGGTGTTATGGGTTCGACAACATTAAGATAAACAACTAAGACATGGTCATTGGAAAATACATCCAATTCAGGGTTTTCTAGGTTATCCTAATCAATTAATTATGGATAAAGAAGGGGTAAGTCATAGTCATCATCATTCTCAACTCAAACTCCTACTTTTATAGACTTTTGAGAGGATAAGATGATGTGTCCTAGATCAATGGTCATGATCAGATTTGCAAATTTGGATGGCTGTGAGAAAAGGTGAAGGTTGAGAGAAAGGGAGAAGGAAAAGACAAGTATCACTCATCTCACCTTGACTGGGTTGCTGACTGAGGGAATCTAGGGATGGTTGGAGAAGATTTAGGCATGAGAGGACAAAAGGACTCAAGTCCTTCCTAAGATATAGGGATGTTGGAGAGAATATAGAAGAAGGTTAAGAAATATGTGTACGTACACAATATTTCATTTATTTTGGAAGTTGAAGATAAGTGGCTAATAAATGTTTTATTTATTTAATTTTGTTGAATTAATTTAGCCACATGATGGATGAGTTGGCAAGGGAAAGATGAAGTGGAGATGGACGGTGAGTTGGAAAAGGGGTTTAAAGAATTTAAGAAATTATTTAATATTTGAGACTATAGGATAGAAGAATAATCATTAAATATTAAATATTTAATTAATTGATTAGATGAATAGTTAAATATTAGATATTTAATTAATTGATTAGAAGAAAAGGATAAATGAATTAATTAATAAAATATTTCAATTAAATTAATTAATAGAAGGACATGAAATGAATTAAATAAATTAATCTTTTCAAATTAACTATTTAATAGAAGAATAATTATTAAATAAATATAAAATATTTATTTAATTGCTCATAGCCATTTTATGTGTATACAATAGTATCGGTGGAGCGTTGGCATAGTGAGCACAATACTTTCCACCTACTGACTGGCGAGATGACCATGACACCCAAGGACGTGTATCGGATACTGCGCATTGCCGTGATGGGTGAGGTGGTCTATTATCATCTCAGTGAGAAAGGTGGGATAGATGCACTTCACAGAGTGTTTGATGATGATAATATTGTTGGGTACAACATTGCATGGAAGGATATGCTAGATATAGGTTACGCCACACTACCTATTGTGCTCATTGGATTTGTCAGGGGTTTCCTTTGTCCTAATCACAGGTCAAACGGATTATCCATTAGATGGGGTCGCCTCCTTGAGAAGTTAGTGAAATGGGGTACTTGATTTGCGTGGGGTTCATGTATGTTGGCCCACTTATATTACGATTTGCACCGAGTTTTATATCAGAGATCAACCGGATTATCAGCAAGGGTTATAGTTCTTCAGATATGGGCCTAGGAGCATATGCCCATGACACAACCATTGGAAGAAAGGGAGAGACCTATAGGTAGGCCTTACACTTTCCGATATCTAGGTGTCATTGTCCAAAAAAAGCTAGGTAAATTGGAGTATTGGCAACGAGTACTAGATGATCTGGATACAGTGATATGGAGACCCTACAAAGATTGTAAAATCTAGCCTGAGGATTTAGTGAAGATGCCTTATGTATTCTTGATTCAGTACCTGATCAGATCTACACCCTATGTTATTGAGTGATTCCTTTGCATGAGGGTGTTGAGATAGTATGGCAAGATATAGGGGATTCTACTAGGTACAACTCACTATGCACGTAGGAGACTTGATGTGGCTACTTGGGGGCCCACTATTTCGTATGAGTAGGTGTGCATAGAGTACCTATCATTGGGGCCGCTGGATTTGGATGATTTACCATGTATGATAGATAGAGGAATGACTAGCGAGTATGCTGCATATTTTACTGCACACAGGTTTCCTAGATTGACGTGTCCTAATGATCCATAGCCATTTTTAGATGAGGACGATGAGAGGCCATGACATAGAGCTCCTAGACGGTCGAGGGATAGTGGGGGGAGAGGATGTGGGGGTAGTGATGATGGCAGAGACAAAGAGGATGATAGAGATGGATATGGAGGAGATGCAGGAGACCATGGTGGTGGAGATGGAGATGGATGGGATGATGATGAGGGAGATGGTAGAGAAGTGGTAGTGGTATCGATAGGCACACAAGGAGATAGCAATTCTAGATCTGTTAGAGAGTTACCTATGGATTGGATGACCCAAATGGTCAGACGGAGGAGATCAGGTCAAGGGGATTAGGGGCAACAAGGCCCAAAGGAGGTTCCCTAGGTTGAGTAGCCATAGGTAGAGGCACCACGATGGATCCCCATTAGGATGTGGTCTCATCAACAGCAGGCTCAAATTACTGACTTGCAGGGTCATGTTAGGGTTTCAAGCAAATTCGAAGCAAATATGAACTAACAATTATATGCAGATTTAAATACAAAAGATAAAGAAATAAAACAAGATATAGATAACACAGAGATTTAACGTGGTTCACCCAGAATGGGTTACGTCCACCATACACAACTGTCCAATCTTTCTTATTATCCAACAAAAATAGTACATCAACCTTACAATGCCTTAAGCATCCCAGGTGCTTATAACATGCGTTTTAGGGCAAAAAACAAAGTTGGCCACATTTCAACAATCTCCCACTTGGAGACTGATCAGGCTTCACACTGAACAATCTCCCACTTGGAGACTGATACTACATGACACCACTATACATGCAACATCTGCTGGATAAAACACTAGGACTCAACTGGTATAAATTCCACAATTATCAATCAAGAAGACCAACATAAACTGATGAAGAAATCAGCTTCTCCTGTGGAACTGCCTTTGTGAACATATCGGCAGGATTCTCACTTGTGTGAATCTTCTCAAGCCGTAACTGACCCTCCTCCAAAATAGTCCAGATGAAGTGGTACCTTAGCTGAATGTGCTTTGTCCTTGAATGAAAAGCAGAGTTCTTCGCAAGATGAATGGCACTTTGGCTATCAGTATACAATGAGTGATCCTCCTGTGTCCAACCCAATTCCTCCAGAAAACATTGTAACCAAATCATCTCCTTTTTGGCTTCTGTAGCAGCAACATACTTAGCTTCAGTGGTTGAAAGTGCAACAACCTTTTGCAGCCTAGAAATCCAACTGGCTGCAGTTCCCCCTATAGTAAAAACATACCCTGTAGTGCTCCTCCGTGAATCAATATCACCTGCCAGATCAGAGTCAACAAATCCACTCAGAGCAGCATTAGATCCTATGAAACATAATGCCTTCGTAGTGGTTCCTTTCAAATACCGAAGGATCCATTTCACAACATTCCAATGTTCCATACCCGGATTACTCATAAACCTGCTCACAACTCCCACTGCATGTGCAATATCTGGCCTTGTGCATACCATTGCATACATCAAACAGCCAACAACTAATGAATATGGGATGTTAGACATTTTATTAACCTCTTCTTGTGCCTTTGGGCACATCTCCTTAGTCAATTTGAAATGACTAGCCAAAGGTGTACTAACTGCTTTTGCATCCTGCATGTTAAATCTTTTCAACGCCTTCTTTATATACTCACTTTGGGACAAATTCACGGTTCTATTTTTCCTATCCCGTGTAATCCTCATACTGAGAATTTGCTTAGCTGCACCCAAATCCTTCATAGCAAATGACTTGGCTAATTTCTGTTTAAGATCATTTATATGTTGCATGTTAGACCCAACAACAAGCATGTCATCAACATAAAGCAATAGGATAATATAACTACCATTATCAAATCTCTTAAAATATACACAATGATCAGAATGACATCTATGATAACCGTGTTCAGCCATGAAACTATCAAATTTTAAATACCATTTTCGGGGTGCTTGCTTTAGGCCATACAAACTTTTCTTCAACTTGTACATCAAGTTCTCCTTACCTTTGACCTCATATCCCTGTGGTTGCAACATGTAAATTTCCTCCTCCAAATCTCCATGGAGAAAAGTTGTTTTCACATCTAATTGTTCAAGATGTAAATCATCTGCAACCACAAGACTAAGTACAGTTCTAATTGAAGTCATTTTTACAACTGGAGAAAATATTTCATCATAATCTATACCTTTTTTCTGTGCAAAACCTTTTACCACAAGTCTGGCCTTATATCTTTTCTGACCTCCTTCCTCCTCCTTTAGCCGATAAACCCATTTGTTAGGCAAGGCTCTTTTTTCTGCAGGTAAAGGGACTAAGTCCCAAGTCTTATTTTTCATCAAGGAGTCCATCTCCTCTTTCATGCCTAGCTCCCACTGTTGTTTTGCATCCACTTGCATTGCTTCTTCATATTCTTTTGGTTCACCAAAATCAGTTAATAATATAGAATACAAAGAAGGATAAAATATTTCAGTGGGTCTACTTGACCTCGTAGAATGTCTAACACTTGCAGGAGTTTGTGGAACATTCTGTTGTTGCTGAGCATCATGTACTTGTGGCATTTCATTTTCAGAAATCTCATCCAACACCACATATTCTTGCTTGTCTTGTTCATGCTTCTTAACCTGCATCTATTCTTTATACATAACCTTCTCATTGAATATAACATCTCTACTTCTAGTTATTTTCTTTTTTTCAAAATCCCATAACCAATAGCCATATTCATCTATCCCATATCCAATGAAGGTACATTTCTAAGATTTAGCATCAAGCTTGGTTCTGTTTTCTTTATCAACATGGACAAAAGCTTCACAACCAAAGGTTTTCAGAAAAGAATAATTTACCTTTTTACTCCATACCTCCTCTGGAATACCACCATCCAAAGGGGTTGAAGGTCCTCTATTTATCAAATAGATAGCAGTATGTACAACATCTACCCAAAAATGTAAGGGCATTCCAACATGCAATCTCATGCTCCTTGCGCATTCCATGATAGTCCTATTCATTCTCTCTGACACACCATTTTCTTGTGGAGTTCCTAGAACTGTCTTCTACTTTCTAATCCCATTTAAGGAGCAGTAATCTTCAAATGCCTTGCTACAATACTCACCTCCATTATCCGATCTGAGACACTTCAACCTTTTTCCTATCTCATTCTCAACCAAAGCTTTCCATTTCTTAAAAGTTTCAAAAACATCTGATTTTTTCTTTAGGAAATATACCCATGTTTTTCTGGTTGAGTCATCAATAAAAATAACATAATAACAAGAGCCACCAAGAGATGATACTTGAGCCGGTCCCCATACATATAAATGCACAAGCTCTAACTTCTCACTCTTCTTCTCTTTCCCAACCTTGAGAAATCTGACTCTTTTCTGTTTGCCATAAACACAGTTTTCACAGAACTCCAAATCAATCTTCTTTAGTCCTGGAAATAGATTTTTGAAGTGAAGGATTTTTATCCCTTTCTCACTCATGTGCCCAAGCCTATGGTGCCACATTATCGAATCTGTTCTTGCAACATCTATTGTTGCTATCCCTACAGTAACTTTATCTGTAGCAGCTAAGGTAGAGTAAGTGTTACCAGTACACAAACATAATGTGCCTACCTTCGCACCTTTAGCTACTACTAATGATCCTTTACTGACCTTCCAGATACTATCTGAGAAGGTAACTATGCAACCTTCACTACCTAGTTGCCCTGCAGAAATTAAATTTCTTCTTAAATTAGGAACGTCTTACCTCCTGCAGAAACCAGTCATTACCATTCTGCAACTTGATCTTTATCTTTCCTTTTCCAACAATTTGACAGGGCTCATCATCACCCAAATATACCTATCCAAAATCACCTTGAACATAATATAGAAAATATTTTATATGGGGTGTAGCATGAAATGAAGCCCCATAATCTATTACCCAGGAATCATTAACATTATCCAAACATAAGATTAAAGCATCTTGTAAAGTATTACTTACAATATTAGCTTGCTTACTATCATTTTCATTTTTGTCTCCTCCTTTGTTTTTCTGAGACCAACAGTCTTTCTTTAGATGACCAGGCTTTCCGCAGTACCAACAATCTTTCTTTCCTCTAGATTGAGAGCGTCCTTTCTTTGACTTCCCTTGCGACTTTTCATTCCAAGGGCCTTTTCCTCTTTCCTTTAATCTTCCTCTATTCTCCACATTCAAAACACTACCCCGATGATGTTGGAGTCTCACCTGTGTTTTTCCTTTGCATTTCCTCACTTAGGATAACACCAACAATATCAGCAAATACCAAAGTATTTTTACCAAAGACAGAGTTACTTACAGCCATAACCAAGCTATTCTAGCTTTCTAGCAAAGAACATAAAATCAAGAGAGCCCTAACCTCTTCTACAAAGGTAATTTTTACCGAAGACAATTGACTGGTAATTGTATTAAATTCATTTAAGTGCTCCACTACAGATCCTCCCTCACTCATTTTCAAATTAAACAAACGCTTCATAAGAAATACCTTATTCGAAGCTGAGGGTTTCTCATATAGCTTAGCCAATGTCGCCATCAAATCTACAACCATTTTTGCTTCTGTTATATTGAAAGATACAGACGGTGCAAGGCACAATCAAATGGATCCTAGTGCCTTTCTATCTAAAATGTCCCATTCTTCATCTGACATTGTGGTCGCTTTCTTTTCCTTTCCTTCTAATGGTTGCCACAAATCCTTTTGATATAGGTAATCCTCCATCTGCATTTTCCATAGCTGATAATTCTGGCCGTTAAACTTTTTGACCTTGAATTTGGAATCCTCCATTGCTCCCACTCAAATCTGAAAGTCCTGCCAATTTATAGAAAAACCTCGCTCTGATACCAATTGTTAGGATTTCAAGTAGATCCGAAGCAAATATGAACTAACAATTATATGTAGATTTAAATACAAAAGATAAAGAAATAAAACATGACATAGATAACACAGAGATTGAACATGGTTCACCCAGAATGAGTTACGTCCACCATACACAACCGTCCAATCTTTCTTATTATCCACTAAAAATAGTACATCAACTTTACAATGCCTTAAGCATTCCAGCCGCTTATAACATGCATTTTAGGGCAACAAACAAAGTCGGCCTTTTTAGGGTTTTATTACAATGTCGGTTTTCATCAACAAAAAATGACAAATTTTTTTTCTCGGGGGTTACCACCCCCGAACCCCCATAGCAGGCTTCGCCCACTTTGGGGATTGCCACCCCCAAACCCTCACAGCGGGCTTCACCCACTTTGGGGGTTACTGCCCCCAAACCCCCGCCTAGGGCCCTACCCAGCCCCGAACCTTGGTGAGGATACGTGCTGAGTGTATAGTACTTTGCTGATCAGTCGCCACATTTCAACAGGTTAGGTGCAACAACTAGAGGGTCTACTAGCATAGAGAGACTCTCAGATAGCCTAACTAGATGTCTAGATGGCACAATTACACCCACAAGAATAGACACAGATGTCCTAAGTATAGACATAGGCACATGCTTAGATTGGCCAGGTAGAGGCTCAGATGGTCTCTCTCATGGAAGAGAGAGATGCAGCCAGGGATAGGTGTCGGCAGGTCAAGGCATAGGTACAGGTGTTAGGAGAGTCTAGTTCAGGAAAGGCTGCCATGAAGATGATGTGCTAGGTGGTCCGAGAGGCTGAGTATTACTGGAGCTTATACTATATAGTTGTTCCTGTTGATCAGAGGGCTATTGGATTTTCCCATATGAGTAGGAGGTCGAGACAAAGTCAGTGTGAGAGTCGAGGAGTGACAGGGCCACTTTAGAGAGATCCCACTGATATGAGATATTGATCTATTGATGTATACACCTTTTTGTGATGTGATACTGATGATTCCCATGGTGTATAGTTGTGATATATCTTAGATATATTTGTGATATCATTATACCTTGAACATTGATCTTTTTGATGATATGATATGCAGTTGATCCTATCCTAGTCATTCTATATGACCTATGAGATTATGGATGCATTCTATTTTCTATAGGATTATGTTGTGCAGTTAGTTATATGATGTATGTTTTACTTTCTATATGGTTATGGACTCTAGATGATGGATGTATGCTCCTTATATGATGATGCAATATTTACATGATGTATGCAAATGTAAATATGTGTGGTGATGCTCATATGTACTTATGTGATGCATGCACAATGCAATGCTTTCTATTTTTATGATGTTTTAATGATTTTTCCCATGAATATGGATATGAGATGGATGCAATGCAATTATCTAACTAAATGAATCCATGATTGGATGCTTTATATGAATGATGTCTTATTATGCAATGCTTACATGTGATGAAATGAACTAACTTATCATGCAGGATGGATGATTTGATTATTTTTGTTAATGTCCAATGTACTCAATCACTTAATAAGAGAGATAACACCATGTTGAAGCTTTTGGCCTTGGACAAGATGATCTCTTGTGATCACATGCAAAATAAAATGCAAACTACTTTAAATATGCAAATGCAAATGAAATGAAATGCTGCGATTGGATCGATCATTTGGTCGTTGATTTTTGTCATCATTAAGCCTTTAAAATATGGGTTGTGAGTGCAAACATTGATGGCATAATTGAACCATGATGACCTGAGCACTACTTTCCTAAGTTTTGATATTGCAATTTAGCACAAGCATCGAGGTATAATTCAGGGATAACTTTAAGAAACCACCCCTCGGGCAACTGTGTAAAATCCTGACGAATCAAACATTATTTTCGAGGGGAAATTTTCATATGGATGGTGAAATTTTTTTTTTAAATGGGGAAAAAAATTATTTTGTATTGGTGATTTTTTTCTAGGGTACGAAAAATTCCATAAATTTCTGGCGAATAGTACCTTGTTCTATGGGGAAAATATTTATTGTGGGAGGCAAATAATTTTTGTTTAAAGGAACAAATATATAATTGTATGAGCGAAAATGTTTACTCCGAAGGAAAAATTATTTAAATGTATTGGCGATTTTTATCCACCGCTTGAAAATTATTTAAATGTATTGGTGATTTTTATCCACTACTTGAAAATTATTTAATTTGTTTTGGCAAATATTTTGTTATTTATGGTACAATATATAATTTATTGGTGATTTCATGAATTCATTGCCATTAATAGACAAGGCACATCACATCACATCACATCACATAATACATTGAGTCCGGACTCTGCACGATGTATCAATAAGCGTGGCCTCTTTGACACGTGAAGGGTGACACATACCTAAAATCTATCAATGATTTTAAATCGTTCGATGATTGTAGATCAATGGCTGAAGTTTTATTTCGGCCCAATTTTCTGAAGAGAACATAGCTCACTAGAAAGTGCCCGGAATGAAATTGGATTCAATAGACACATATCAAATGTCATGAATCATGGTCGATAATTTCGTTCATTTAATATATATCTTTTCACTAATTTCAATCCACTCTGTCCCCATGACTTCCAATGTGATACTTGCCAATTTGGTACTAGTTCATAGCTATTTCCATTTTCGCACAATAGTGCATTTATGGGAAAGATTTGCAGAGATACGAAAGATTTTTTTAAAAATATAGCAGTTAATACTATTAAAGAAGTAATTATTACAATCAAGAGCTTCAACAATTTATATATGATCTCTGCTTCTTTCATCTTCAATTAGCCTTTGCCATTTGGTAGATAAATCATCAGAGCTCACGGTATTTTAGGTTTATAGGCTCACTGCTCAGGTTGTTTAATTTGTTAATTTGTTTTCTCAAGATGGACTCTCCCATCCACTTGAGAAGCATTTCTGCAGAGGGCCTTTCTAGGCTCCATTAGAGACCCAACCCTCCAATTAGTCTGCAAGGAGGTTGGGTCGTTCACCAATGAGGCTATGTGGATGGTGCTAGGTAGATAATTTTTGCAAAACCATGTTAATACGAACCTTACATCCCGCTTCTTAGCATCTCTTCTGGACCTAGGAGGAGACAAGGTGGATATGCTGATGCTGTTGAGGAAGGTTTTTAAGGAAGACTTCCTCGAAAATGATATTACTCTTGTCGTTCTTGTAGAAGTAGGGGTGGGGATCCCTTGGGCAAGTGATTTATCCAAGCTTCTTCTCCATGACCAAACAATGCTAGTGGCCAAGGAACCATTTCTCCTAAACCTAAATGCGGAGAAGCTGACACATCACAGAAAATGGGCGTGGATTGGTAGGGACTTCATCCGAAAATGGTTCCTCCTGGACCAATTTCTAAACTACATGTGGCTTGAAGAATTCTCTCAGCTTATGTTGTCTGAAGAATTCTACATGGAAGGAGGGCCAGATTCTTAGGGCAAAATTGTAAACAATTCCACTACCTGTGCCCTTGCCCTGCTCCCTTGTAGTTTTTTTTTCCTATGTCCTCAAACCCTAACAGGCTCAGTGCCAGTGGCTCACTCATTTTGACTTTTAAGTTTTTGGTGGACTCAAGTCTCAGACGAAAAAAATGTAAATTTCAAAAGCATAAATATTAATGATAATTTTTCAAATTCCGGTTTGTTTCAGTTTGCCTCTTACAGTCTTATGGATATAAAAATGCTTTCTATAATTCTATTTCATTTTTATTAATTAATTTCTTTCAAATTCTTTTTGTATATGTGCTACGTTATTTCAATTATTTGTTAAACAATGGAAATAAAATTAATACTGTGATATTTTTTATGTAATGCTATTAAAAAAAAATTTAGTTCGTTCCATTAATTATTTGTACATTGATTATGGTTGATTATAATTTTATAAATATATACTATATAGTCATTCAAAATACAAAATTTCAAAAGTTTCAAGATACAAAAGTTTATCGGTAAAGGTTTTTTCATTCTATTAATTCAAACGTTTCAAGATATAAAATTTGCAATCATTCATGCATAAACGTAGACAGAGAGAAAACCATACTGCCCATAGCTTATAGCAAGTAGACAAAAAAACCAATTCATTGCCGATAGGCCACTCACTCAGTCTCACTATCCCCCTGGGTCGCCTCCTCCCAGTCCCTTCCCTCCTCGGAGGTTGATGCTTTGGCTTCCCCTTTTGCCACTTCAGCTTTCATTTTTGGAATGCAGTTTAGGCACCCGAAGTTGGGGTCGCCCTCCAAGCTTGCCAGTAGCTGTATGGCCCTTCCTTCTTCAGCCCTATCTCTCAATTCCCTACCAACCTCCATCCTTGCCACCACATGCAAAGCCTTCAAGACTTCATCCACCCTGGTTAATTTCACAAAGAGTTTCATCGCTTCCCACCCCACTCGAGCAAGTTCATGACACTGGTATTTGATTTCATCCTCTGGGCCACGAATAAAAGGAAGCAATTCCTCCTGGTCGTCCCCTTCTTTAATTCGAATGCCAACTCCTGACACCACCCACTCCAAGATTGAATCCAGGTTAAATAAAAAAATCCCCATCAATTAATTTGACCAATGTGAGTTTTACCTTTTCCACCTCTGGTTTGAATTCACAGGCCCACGCCAGAATCAAAGAGTAAACCTCCATGTTAGTTCGATACCAGTTACTGATATGTGCCACCTCCTCCACAAGCATCAGTTGAGCTGCCGCCCACAACTTCTCCTCCTTAAACCTGAATAGTCCTTGCATTCATTTATCAGATACTTTGCCCAAAAAGGGCACCAACTTCTTGTCTATTCGAAGTGTGAAATTGGCCTCCATGGTCACTTGCAATTTCAAAATCACTTCCTGCAAAAAATGTCTTATAGAAGGTATGATTCTACGAACTACAGACTTGTTCTACTTCAAAGCAAAATCTGGTACACATATCAAAAGGTAATAAATTCTGCCTCCATCTTATAGGCTGGGTAATGAATGTTCACGATAAGGCATTAATGCCATGAGATCAAGAAAAAGATTTCCTGCCATCCTCCCCTTCCTCCGTTCGTGCGACATGCCGCAGACAACTCCTTCTGCAACAATTAATCGTCACCTTGGCATTTGTACTTTCCAAATTTGCTTGCCTTAACAGGTTGAGGACTGTACATTTTTTTAAATTAATACACTAAATTTATGTTGAACTTTTATATATATTTTAAAACTATTTTTAAAAATTATATATCGTAAACATATTTTCAAAGAATTTTGTTAAACTTTAAATTAATATTTTAGATTTAATATTGAATGTTTTTTTTTTTATATTAAACTTTTACCTTTCAAATTGTATATCAAAATTTATATTTTTATTTAGTTATTTGTTTTATTCTAGAAACTAAGTTTCATGTTTTATACTAATTTTTTAATTTCAAATTTTTACAAATAATATTAACATTATATTTAATAGTTATCTCAAACTATTGCACATCTTTAAAATTTAAATGTCTCTTATTATGGGACTGACGACATCTGACAACACTCAAGTTCTCAACAGGTATCATCGTCTGTCAGATGGGCAAAGATCAATGGCTTAGGGTGGATTTCCGCCCAAATGTGGGTAGTGAACACATTTGTGAGAACTTCGCCCAGAATTGAACATTTTAAATTTAATTAAATAGAATTAAGTCTATAGTCTTTAGACTATAAATCTCTTTTTTGGGCGGAATTTTAAAATGATTAAATAGACTTTAAAAATAGACCCGAAAAGTGACACGAGTATGGTGACGTGCCAGAAAAATGGCAGAAGTCGTGGGACCCACTTCATCTGAAAATAGGTACCATCGACCGTTGGATGAACAAAGATCAACGACTAGGGTGGATTTCAGCCCGAATGTGGGAAGTGAACACCTTTATGAGAACTTCACCCAGAATTGGACATTTTAAATTTAATTAAATATAATTAAGTCTATAAAGCTTTTTTTCGGGTGGAGGTTTGAAATGATTAAATAGACTTAAAAATCAAACCCAAAAAGTGACATGAGTATGGTGACGTGCCAAAAAAATGGCAGAAGTCATGGGACCCACTACATCTAAAAACAGGTACCATCAATCATTGGATGAACAAAGATCAACAACTTAGGGTGGATTTTGGGGCGAATGTGGGAAGTGAATAGATTTATGAGAACTTTGCCCAGAAAAGTGACACGAGTATGGCGACGTGCCCAAAAACTGGTAGAAGTCATGGGACCCACGACAACTGACAATAGGTACCATCTTCTGTTGGATGAACAAAGATCAATGACTTAGGGTGGAATTCGGCTCGAATGTGAGAAGTGAACACATTTGGGAGAACTTCGCCCAGAATTGAAACATTTTAAATTTAATTAAATATAATTAAGTCTATAAAGCACTTTTTCTGGCGGAAGTTTAAAATTATTAAATAGACTTAAAAAACAGACCCATAAAGTCACAATAGGTACCTTGGTCCCTCGTCCATTGGATGAGCAAAGATCAACGACTTAGGGTGGATTTCGGCCCAAATGTGGGAAGTGAACACATTTGGGAGAACTTCACCCAGAATTGAAACATTTTAAATTTAATTAAATATAATTAAGTCTATTAAGCACTTTTTTGGGTGGAAGTTTAAAATTATTAAACAGATTTAAAAAACAGACCCGTAAAGTCACAACAGGTACCTTGGTCCCTCGTCCGTTGGATGAGCAAAGATCAATGGCTTACGATGGATTTCAACCCAAATGTGGGAAGTGAACACATTTGGGAGAACTTCACCCAGAATTGAACGTATTACATTTAATGTCCTGAGAATTTATACTGAAGTAGTGAATGTTTTGTCCTTCGGCATCGAATAGTTATTAATAATAATTAATAAAATTACAACATGATTCTTAATATCCTCGGAATTTGTACTGAAGTAATGAATGTTTTGTCCTTCGACATCGAATAGTTATTAATAGTAATTAATTTTGTCCTTCGGCTTCGAATAGTTATTAATAGTAATTAATAAAATTACAACATGATTCTAGATATTTTGCCCGTTAGGTTTTACTTTTCTACTTTTCAGAGTTTTCAAAATAAAAGACTCGTAAATCATAATCATCTTTCATTTCTTGGACAAACCTGTAAATCGAGGGAGATTCAGAAACAACTACTAGATTGAGGAATGCAAGTTGCAACAGAGATTGTCTGCACCAATCTAGTGAAATAGAAATTCCAATTTCCAGGTAAAATCTAGAACACCTACATCCTGCCTTTTTTTCTTTTGGTAATCTCGTGGTCCAATTTGAGGGTTAGCATTTTTAGGCTTTTATCTAGCATTATTTTGAATTATTAACAATAATAGTGATGGGGAAAATGGGAAGTAGTAGTTCAACAAGAAGCCAAGTGAAAAACAAAATGTACCTAACCAAACTGGTTAAAACACCAGGTTTCACTGATGAATACCATGATATTTATGACCTTGCTATCCATGGTGAAAAGCGTATCATAGATATTAGATATACATTGTCTAGTAAGGTGGGAGATGCATCCAGGGAAAAATTTACTATTTTCAACCCAATGTTACAACAAAAAACAAATAAAATCGCATCGTGGGTTGTTGGATTGGGAAGCATGGTGTTACCTGAAGTATTCCCTTGCCCTAATTTTGTCATGGTCTACGCCGAAAATTATGATGAAGATAAAAAAGCAATTGCCAATAAAAATACAAAAGAGGAAATTCTATCCATAAACGAGGGAGAATTTGCTCGTTTGTTGAACCTAGGATTTGAAGCCCAAAACTCAAACGTCCAAATTGACCTTGAAAGGATGGCAGGGAATTATGAGAGTCTCGATCCAAGTCGTAGAGATTCATTTATCAAAGCTCTAATAAAGAGTGGTACTGGTATTGTGTCGGATCAGAATCATAAGCCTCCTTATGATTCTAACATTTTTGTTCCATGGGTTGGGGATACTATTTCCTTATTGTCATTTTTCTTGGGATTGGAAAATGATAGGGAAGTGGGTGCAAGCCTTCTTGAAATGATTTATAATATCCATTGTGCAGGTCAGCCAGTAAGATATAATTTTATTGAGCTCATTTTAAAATCCATGCAAAAACAATTACTAATGATCAAAAAAGGTTCCTGTAAGACATTTAGGTTCTCATACTACTTGTGCTATCTCCTTCTATCCAAGTATCATGCAATATTTGAGACCAACAAGCTTCAAATTGTGAGCTATAAGATTGATGAGAAGATTGGGAAGAGAACAGAGTGTCCAATATATGATTGGATGCCAAAGATAAGGATGCATGATAATAGAAAGAACTACAACCATTTTGTAGACCTCTTTTTGGCACCAATGTATAATGAAATTACAAGCACTCCAATTCCTAGGTTGCCTGTGTCTTGTAGAGATTGCATTCAACTCGGAAGTCAAATAGAATTGGCTGACTAGTTCTTCATGGAAGAATTCACTATGTTAAGGTTTTACGGGTCGATAATAAAACCATACAGACTTCCAATACATGTGACAGAGAGGGTATTTGCATTAGAGTATGTACGGTAATTGGAGAGCGTAGATAGGAACTTCCATGGTCAGCAAAAGAAGAGCATATTTCCTTCCTTTCCTTTCTCATGTGGAGGGTTCACATTTGAGAGAAAAGCATTCAATGTGGCACATGATTTTTTGACAGTTTTTAACTTTGGTGATGAGTGTCTTTAGTAGTATGATCCAATCGGTGTAGTTCAAGCAAGGTTTAAGAAAAATGGGAACTCTTCAGCATTATGTCAACATGAAACTAAACTATTGCTAGAAAATCTTAGAAACATGGAGTCCTGGGATGAGGTTTAAAAAGAGATGGAGAAAATTGCAGCTGACAATAACATTTCAACAGAAGAAATTTCATCACAAATTATGGCATTGCAAATGCACATAGAGAGGACAACAGAGGAGGGCCAGGGCATCCAAAATAGGAGGTCCTACAATTTCTACCTAAAATCTACTAATCCATCTAACAAATCTATTCCCAAATCAATTCTGCACGAATGTAAAGAGAATTATTTCACTCAAACCAAAATAAATGATTTTTGGACTATGAGGAGGAATCTCGGTGAACCAAAGACAAGTGCAGAATTTGAAAGCATCAATGAGGATGTAGAGTTTAGCAAATTGTGGGATATGGAGCATGGTGAGACTAAAGATAATGATGAGCATGAGGTTTCCATTGAGCCCCCTCCAACAACAACTATAGTCCCAAAAATATTAGGTGGAGTCAGTGAGTCCATGAAAGAAAAATATAGCAAAGGGGCAAACCTTGTGGAAAAAATGGGTTTTGAAGGTGGTGGTCTAGGTGCCAGAGGAGAGGGCATTTGGTATCCACTTTAGGTACAACTTCCATCATAGTCAAAATCAAAAGGTCCTTATAAACTAGTTATTGGACTTGATTCTTCAGATTCATCACGGATAGGTACTACGCATTACCCTCAGGCTCCACCTACATTTGTTTCAGGTTCAAATCCACAACCACCACCACATCATGGTATTCCCATTAGTGGTGAATCAAGTGCCATTGCCACTGGTGGGGAATCTGGGGATAGTATTCCTATTATTGTTTAGTCAAGTGCCACTATGATTGGTGGGGTTGGCATGGGTACCACTACTGATACTAGCTGTCTTGGTGTTGGACAAGGGAAACAACAAAATATCTCTCACAAGAGGCCACTAGAGGTAGATACTCAATCTCATACTATTGAGAATCCTATATCAAGTGCCACTGACACTACAAATAAATCATTTGTAGCTTCAGGTCACACACCTCAAAATACTATGAAAACTGCACATGAAAGAGTCAGTGGGAGTGGGACAGTATCAAGAACTGTTGTTGGTAATCCTGGTCAAGCATTAATTAAAACCATAGGAATAAGTGGAACTGGAGCCTATGGTATTCCTATGTCACCTTTCAAACATTCAATTACTTCAGCAAGCCCAGATTTTCAATTTCATGATTACTATTTAAAATATGAACACACAACAAAAACAAATAAAGAAAAAAAAAAGCATTCCATAGGGTTTCTGTGTCTGAAGTTGTAAATGAACAACCTGCAAGGAATAGGGTATTTCCAACATATGACCCACAGAAAGATATGATGGAGTTCATGGTTGTTATGCCCCCGGCCCCCACCCCATCTAAAGATAAAAATCCACCACACAGTTAGATAGATCCCTCTCAATTTCAAGTTAGCACCCTCCAAATGGATTTTTCCAAAGTACATAATGTGGACAAAATTAATGTGTCAAAAAGGACTAATGAAGTGGTCTACACTTCACTGCTAAAGGTGGAGAGAGAAAAAAATAAACTGGAGAAACAAATAGAAAAGTTACAGGCAGACTTGGAAAACAAAAAATCAAGGAGGAAAGCAGCAGATAACAAGTGCAATGATTTACAGAAAAGGATAAAAAATTCGGGCTCTGCAATAGAAATTGTAGAGTAGGAGAAGAAGGATGCAGAATTGAAGGACCTGATAGAAAAACTAGCTAAAAGCAGTAAAAAAATTATTGAGGAAAAAACCAGTTTTCAAAAATTATACAAAAGTTATGAGTCTGCTGCCGCCAAAATGAAAAAATTACATGACCTATTGGATCGTGGGAAGGAAAAAGAAAAACATTTGCAAGAGGAAGTAGAGGAAGAAAGAAAAAAATGTACACAAATGAAAGAAGACCTACACAATGCATATGATAAAATAAAAACTTTGGAGGATAGATTGAAAGATAATATGAAAAATACAACGAAGTATATACAAGAAAACATTTGGCGGTAAATAATGCAGAGGAGTGAGAAGTTGTGTGAATGGTTTCAATTGATTGAAAGTATGAGACTAATATTTATAAAAATCAAAGGGCACTATGAGAAGAGCACACATGTTTATTCAAAAGAGGAAATGGCAAAAAGATTCTGAAAGTAGTCTACAGTTCCAGTGACAGCTACTTGGCATCCAAGGGAATTAAGAGCCGCATTGATGCCACAGTTAAGACATCATCTATTATTCAAAAATGCCAGAAGCTAAGGGAAACAACAAAAGTTATGGAAAGTTGTGGAAAAAAGATATTGAAGCTACAAGAAAAGAAAAATAATTTGATTAAACTTGGTTTGCCTAAGCCTGTTGACACATTAAATAAATTCATTGGAGAAGAAGCTTACAAAAAAGCAAGGAGATAAAAATGAAGTTTGATTTAGACTTGCTTCCAAAGGACACAACTCCCAAAAAATTTATGGAATTCATCCAACCATTTACAACTCTAAATTTGGTATTGGATGAAACAGTGACGTCAAGTAAATCTTCTAAATATGGAATGTTGACGAAGTTGGAGTTGACTTTCCATAGTTTACAGAATATTGACCTTCCATCAAACGAAGAGTGGAGCACCCTACAAAAACTGGCACAAAATTCTTAAGAATCATAGTATGTATTGCACAATTTTCTTCTTTTATTCTTAATTTCAAGGTTTTATGTTTTTTCTATTTACTATTTTGCTAATCCAGCCTATGAATCTATGATGCACTCACTATTGCTATTTTGCTAATCCAGCCTATGAATCTATTTTATGAATAGTAAAAAAATAGCACTCGCTATTGCTATTTTGCTAATCCAGCCTATGAATCTATGATGCACAGTGCAAAACTTCAGCCAGCAAATTTGTATTTTCAAATTCTCCCTTGCTTTAACATTTATGCATTTCTCTATTTCTGATTAGTAGGTTTTAGGCATTGCTATTATCTATGTTTAATTTGTCATGGCGTGAATTAATATTTAATTTTAAACTCTATTTTTTGAACAAGAGGCATCAAACATGTAGCAAATGTTAAATTGCTAATACAACCTGTGATGACCATATAAATTTGTGCTGAGTTTATGATTTTGATGTTCAGTCTTCACATGTTGCAAACTTGCAATTCAACCTGAAGTTGTTGTTGCTCCCTTGTTTCTATAAAATGGAATTCAGGGTCATTTGCAAAGGGTTCACTTTTGCAATTGGCATGGAGAATCACACATATTGGTGTATTTCTATTGAATGAATTGTATCATATGACTATATTTTGAAAGAATTAATGAAAATCTAAGTTCTCGACATGTGTATTACTATTTAATGAATTGTATCATATGGTTTTGAAATGTATCACACAGATTTGAGACTCAAACATGTATAAATAAACAATAAACATCTCTGTATCAATAAACACATTATGATTTTTTTTTTATTATGCTATTTTAAATCTGGAAATAGAAAGTTAAAAAATACAATTACAAATCAATATTAAATTCTAATTGCAAAAAGTAATATGCTTTTGTAATATGAATGATGAGATATAGTAATAAGATTAATAAATACCAATCTCTTACAGTTGCGATTCATCCTCATCAAATTTAGTGCTTTCTTGATTCTTGTCTGTGGTTTCTTCACTTTGATTCTGCATACCTTCACTGAACTGCATCTCAATGCTACCAGTAGGTCCAGTACATGAGTCAATAGTCCCAATGGCACTTTGCTTTGAAGTGTTGCCCAAACCTCTTCTTTCACATTTGGACCTCCAGATTTGCAGTGCCCTATCGTAAGGAAAAGTGTGGACATCATACCTAGATGTATAGAGCCTCAAGCAATTTTCTAAATTTTTGTCTAGTTTGTTTCTTAGCTTTGATTTTAGGAACCCCAAAGCACTTAAAACTCTCTCATCTTCCACAAAACCCAATATCATGGTAAGACATAAATCAACAAGCTTCACATATTCTGGCATTGAATCATGCAATGTTGAGTTCTCAGCTATGGATTTCCAAAGCCTTGTTACTGATCCCTCTTCACGGGGGTTCTCCATTTTGGCATATTGTTCTTTCATAGTGTATGCAAAACAAGATGATTGCTCTCAAAGATGATTTTCATCTAATATTCCATTTATAGTTACTCCATTCAATTCTCTGGATATGCGAAATTGTTTTATCAAAGTCAGTAGCGTACTTCAAAAATCAACTGCATTATTGAAGCTCCAATAATGAGGAAACACAATAGACATGGCTTCAAGTAGGTTGTCAAGAGGGAATTTGCTTCTAATTTGTGAGGAAAGATCATATGTAGTTTTCTTCACAGAAGTAGTTATAGTCTCAACAATCTTGTCAAAATGTTCCCTTGTAACTCTTGCTTTTTGCTTCCTGGGGCACTTTCCTGGTTCCTCAGGGTCAACCGTGGCATAGAAGTGCATTGGTATCTCAAATCCCCATACATTGGCACATACCTCCCCATCTACACCAATTTGTAAAAAGTTATCAGGATTGTTCAAATTTGTGAGTGTTCGCCACTTAACAAATTTTTCATTAGATAGTGTTGGTTGATTTCGATAGAGATTGTTGAGGGTCATGCATGTCATCGTATGCAACATAGCGTATTCTGCAATATACAGAGTTATTTTTTGGGAAGCCTTCATAATATTCCTCATTTCCTCTAGCATGGGCAGAAGAGCTGCTAAAGTTAAGAGTGTCTCTAAATTACTTAACCTGCCAAGAAGTTCAGGAAATTTTGGTTGATCTGATTTGTCGCGAGTTGTGTGAAATAGTCCAATCAAGGATGGATATTTTGAAAACACTTGATGCACTAGACCATCCAAAGAGATCCATCTGGTATCATTATCCTTGAGAAGCTTGTTCCCATCAGTTAATCCATTAGAAAAGTGTTGAAATTCCATAAATTGCTTGGGACTTCGACAGAAGTGTGAGTAGATCTCTCTGATTAAAATTTCAATTTTTTTAACCAAAGCAAACTTGCTCACAATTCCAAAAGCTAGATTCATTCTATGAGCCATGCAGTGAATTGCAGTAATATACGATGCAAATGAAGTTTCAATCTTTATACAGAGACTGTTCCTGTGACCTTGCATTACTGAAGCTCCATCTTCTCCAACACAAACCAATTTTTTGGCTACCATCATGTCATCCATACCTTCATATTCAATTAAACTTCTCTTTACTAGTTGAAATAAATTTTCCACTGTCGCACTCTCCTTCATTTTAGCAACAGATAGTAGATGAGGTTGGTGGGTATGATTCTCTATAGTATAAACATGCATGCATACCCATGAAGTATTGTCTACTGCCATAACTTTATCTAAAGAAAATGCAATGAAGTTTGACTCTCTTATTTTTTCCCGTACATCTTCTTTTTCAACCTCAGCAAGACAACTTGCCCATTCCCATCCACTGTTTACTGACCAGTGTCTATTAGGATAGTTAGGAACTTTCAAAAACTGCAATAAACCACTAATTGATGAGAAATCTATCATAGCATGCCCTCTGCTCAAAATATGAAAAATAATGCTTAACTGAACAACTTTTCCTAGTTGTTCTATTTGCATTGCTTTTCCAAAAACAACTTCAATAGAACCTTTAACTTTAGTAGGCTTCGTCAGTAATTTCTCATGAAAATAATACTCTTCAGCATTCCTCCCATGCTTACATTCCTCCTTTGTTTTCCATCTTATCACTGATTTTTCAAACCCGTCTATCATTTGTTTTTCATAAACTTTACCCATATGCTTTTCTATGGTGTCAAATTTTAGCTGCAACCTAATTTCCTTGTTATGTTTCCAAGTGCAAATCTTACACCTACATTCTATTGGAGGCTCACCTTCAATTGGATTTTCCACTGGTTTAATGAATGGATACTGACGCCCTCCTAAATGGCACAAGGTTAGTCTATGATCAAAGAACACAAAACACACAAAATATTAGTGTTAGTCAATCTAAAACTAAACATATGAAGGCATACCAAAAGAGACACAAAGAGACATGCTAATATATCTAATAAGTAAAACAAAGATCATGAGACATCTCCAACTGCCTCTTAGCATGGCCTTAGCTTCTTCTCCCTTGTTCCTCTCCTCTCCAAGTTCCAAAATAGTGTAGCTCTCAGCAGCTTTTTGCACTATGGATGCTTATGGAGGATTGAGATTGTAGTATAGCTCTAAATGTGAAATAAAAAGCTATACTAATGCTAAAATGATGTATTTTAACCAAAAAGACAAGATGTTAGATTGCTTATGCTAAAATGCTCTCTAAAATGTCTATAGCTTAGATGCATACAAGTTTTCAGGATTTGGATTATGAAGGAATGGGCTCTATTTATAGGAAAATGGAACAATGGATGGCCAGGATTGAATGGTTTAATCAAGGGTCAAGCTTGAAAGTTGGGAATCCATGTGCACAATTGACACCAATGAAATGGTGACAAATGTCAACATAGGGTTGGGTTGAGAGAAGAGGTTGGAGGCATTAAATGCCTGAGGAGACCTCATGGTTATCTAGAAGGTAAGGATCAAGTCTACATTAGGATTACCCACTAGATTAGGAGTTAATGCAAGGATAAACCTTTGTGCAAATGATTAAGAGATAATCATGGTCAAAGCATTAAATGCTTGATGAGACCCTTGGGTTGGATAGAGGTTGAGTCAAAACAAATGTTTTAACCATGTGGGAGGGTTTGAGTTAACCATTAATGGTTATTGGAGACTTTGGGGATTAAGTGGTTGAAAGTTGGAAGCCTTTAATGGCTATCAAAGACTTTGAGGATTTAAGTGGTTGAAGGTTGAAAACCTTTAATGGTTATCCAAGACTTTGAGGATTTTGAGAAGTGACTTCCCTTTGCTTAGGAATGTGACAATATTTAGGGGATGGATTAGGCTAATTAGGAAGGGGTTAGAAGAATCTAGAAGGGGATTAGATTTTGCAAGTGGATTTGGTGGGTGAGGGAAAATAGGATTTTATTTAAAATAAAAATTCATTTATTTCAAAATGTGTGCAAGTTGCATTTGTAGGAAAATGCAAGTGGGGTGGGGGATAATGATTTAAATAAATGTTTTATTTAATTTTTTTAAAAGAGGAATAGGGGGATTTAATTAAATAAGTAGATTTTATTTATTTAATTGATTTGCATTTGGTTTAATGAATTAATTAAAATAAATTGAATAATTTATTTAATTAATAGAAGAATGTTTGGGGATGAATTAATTAAATATTAATTTAATTAATTGATGGCTAGTGGATTTTTAATCAAATAAATACGAAATATTCATTTAATTAAAATGGACAGATTTATGTGACTACAGATACATATCCCACTCCCGATCCTTTTTTGATTGTGGTTCACCCTTTTTTGATATGACTTTTCTTTTCCCCTTCCGTGCATTATCATCAATGGCATTATCACCCAAGTCGATTATATCATTCCAGCTAACTTGGGTATCTACCAAATAATCTTCTTCAAGATCATCTTGATATGAGATATCAGGTTCACCGTCGTCTTCAACATGTGGTGCAGGTGGCAAATTTTGTACTTGTACTTGTGATGATGTACCTTCCTGATTTTCACCACAATCTTTTCCAATGCCAAAGTACGAAGACAACGTTCTGCTTTTTGTTGGCCACCCCTGGCCTTCCCCACATTCAAGTTTCCTACCCCTCTTCCTGTTTGACATCTCCAATGAAATAAAGGCTGCCAAAAAAATATCAATTTGTTGAAGAAGCAATAATAGATTATAATGTATAATATACCACTTCAAAAATATGACCGCTCACCTTTAGGCTTTAGGTCACTAGTAGTCACCAATGCAGTCAACAACAATGATTTTCCTTGGTCTGAAACTTCGCTATTGATCAGAATTTAGAGCCTAGAACCCACCAGATTGTGTTGAGATAGATATGATCTTTGCATGTATTTATACCAATCCTTATATGGCGATTTCTGCAGGAATTTTATTTGGTATACAAATATTTGGCGAATCCAACGTAACTATAACATGACTTATGTAATTTTTGAGGTGATTATAGGTCGTCCAAATACGACTTATGTAATTTTTGAGGCGATTATAGGTCATCCAAATATGACATGTAATTTTCGAGGCGATTATAGGTCATCCAAATAATAGGCGAATACAATATAGTTGGCGAAAGTTGGGGTGAATGGAGACACGCATCTGGGTCCCCCTGGCTAACAAATATTCACATTCCTATAGGCAAATTAAGGTCATCTATTAAGGAAACCTTGAAGAGTGTAGGTGAAACAATTAAATTTACCGTGTGTCCACCATATATTGTATTGGTGAAATCATCGCATAGAAACATTTAATTGCATAAAACATATGGCGATCGGGCTGTGACTTTGATGGAAATTGATAATGTTTTGGCGAGATGGCCACCCCCAGTCGGTACAAAATATTCACCATTTCCGACATGGCCGATGTGAAAAATTCACCATTGGCGAATATTCGCCACTAAAGTAAACTCTGGTATAATTGAACCAAGATGACCTAAGTGTTGCTTGCATAAAAAAGGTAGTATTAACCATTTCTATATGCAAATCCAAAATATCTTCGATGATACTCTGATGATCATGTCCTGAGAAAAATTTGCACATATTAATGATTAATTTGTAGACAGTAGACAAGAAAATATCATGTTCCTTCATTGTTCCTCTAGTCAAAGACATCCTTGAGTCACTCAGGAATTATGATAGCCAAAATCAAGATATAAAAGTTGAACCATTGATGATAAAGTGTTAAAACCATTAGTCAAAAGATATCATCCATTGATATGTGTTTGTCATGTTTAGACTGATAGTTGATAGTTGATAATTTGATCTTGTGTTCAACGTTGGATGTGTCTCAGTTTTCGCTTAACAAATATTGCCTAACTGTTGTTCTACCTGTTTGATTAAGCTCAACAAAATTTTGCCCCTAGCTAGGTTCAAGATTTTGCCCCCAATCTAGAAAAAAACTTATTATGGTATAAACAATGATCCAAACCATGGTGAGAAATCATCTGTGAAGCCTGAGTATGTACAAAGGCTTTATTATGGATATGAAAAATGATGATGAAAATGAACGCAAGCGGAAGGATGCATGAACCAATAGATGGAAGAGCTAGCTAACAGATAGCACCTATTGCTAGGTTTTCACCATCTATTTTTATTGCACTTTTTCTTGATATTTTATTTTTTTAATTTTTCATTGTTTTCGTTGTTTTTGTATTTTCTGCTTTTAGACATAAATTTTTTTCAAATGCATGCTATTGATGGGTTCCTCAAGCTAGTCCATGTCTAGCATTGATAGTTGATAGGATCCTAACCCAAATGTTGATGTGCCCACAAACAAACCCAACCAGTTTGATTCAAACTTTCCTTTCTTTTCTTGATTTGATTGGTTACGTGGATTTTCCTTTAGCACTAGTTCTCCAACTTGAAATGATCTTGGTTTGACCTTGTGATTATAACTTTGGCATATTCTTTGTTGATATACCTTCAAATGATCAAAGACATTTTATTGTCATTCATGGATCAATTCTAACTCTTGCAGTCTAGATACTCATTGGTCTTCATATGGGATAAGACCTTATAAGGATACTCATAGAGAAGGTATCTCTACTTCTATTGGCAGTACTGCTTTGAATCCATAGACAAGAGAGAAAGGTGTGGCTCTTGTAGGGGTGCAAATACTACTATTGTAGGCCCATAGAGCAGGGTTTAATTGAATATGCCAATCTCTTCTAGCATCATTCACTTTCTTTTTGAGGATTTTCAAAATTGTTTTGTTTGATGCTTTTGATTGTCCATTCCCTTGTGGATAGTAGGGTGTGGAGAACCTATGTTGGATCTGAAATGTCTCACAAAGTTCTTGTACATCTTGGTTCTTGAACAGTCACCCATTATCAGTGATAATGGTCATGGGTATGCCATAGTGACATATGATGTAGTTCAAGATAAATGAAGCAATTTGTTTTCATGTGATATTTGTGAGAGGTACCACCTCAATCCATTTTGTGAAATATTTTGTAGCTATGAGGATGAATTTGTGACCATTGGATGAAGGAGGATTTATCTTTCCTACTAGATCAAGACCCCATTGGTAGAAAGGCCAAGATGTTGCCAAAGCATGAAGCTCTCATGATGGTGCATGAATTAAATTTCCATGGATATGACATTGTTTACATGTTTTAGCTATCTAAAACATAATCCCATTCCATAGTTGGCCAATAATAGCCCAAGCGTATGATTTTTTTCGAAAGGTTAAGACCAGCTGAATGAGTGCCACAAATGTCGTTATGGAATTCGTTGAAGGCCTTTTCAGATTCTTCTTGCTTGAGATGTGTTAAGAGAGTACCATCCAGACCTTGTTTAAAAAGGGTATCTATGACAAGAGTATAATGAGAGGATTGGTAGATGGAATTTTTCTTTTGGTTCTTTGACAAGTCAGGAGGGAGGGTGTTATCTTCCAAGTATGTACAAATTTGGCCATATCCGGAGGAAAATTGCCCAACAAGGTGACAGATAATTTGGGAATCGAGACAATCATGGGCAGGGTAAAACAACTCTTCCACCAGGAATTCATAACACTCTTGATTTTCCTGTGTTTGAAGTAGAGAAGCAAGTGTAACCATGGCATCTACTGCTTTGTTGTCATTTCTTGGAATCTGCTCAAAAGTGATTTCTACAAAACACTTTTTGAAATCATCTACCATCTTTTTATAAGGTATTAGTTTGTCATTATTTATTTGATAATCATCATTAACTTAATTGGTGGTGAGATTAGAGTCTCCAAAAACCTGTAGTTGTGTGATGTTCCATTCTATGACCATTTTGATTCTTGTGACCAAAGCTTCATATTTTGTTGTATTGTTGGTGCATGGAAAAATCAAGATTATGCCTTTGGAATTGTGTGACCTTGCAGTTTGATGAATAAAATTCCTGCTTCTGATTCATGTTGTGTATATGAACCATCAATGTACAACTTCCATGTCTATTTGGTGATTGTGAGTATATCAACATATGGAAATTAAATGTTTAAGGAATGATCATCTTGAAGTGCTTCTTTTGCCAGCTGGTCTGCAATGACTTGTCCCTTGATAACTTTTTTGTCCACATATTCAATATCAAATTCGCTCAGGATCATGACCCATTTTTCTAATCTTCCTATTAAAGTTGCCTTGCTAAGAAAATACTCTAACGGATCTATTTTAGTAATCAGTTTGATTGAGTGGGAGAGTAGATAGTGTCGCAGTTTTTGAGAAGCAAATACTATTGCTAAGCATTCTTTTTTCTGTTGGTGAATAATTTAGCTCGTATCCCACTAATGTTATGCCGATGTAGTAAATAGCTCATTATTTTCCTTCATTATTCTATTGTGCGAGTAGAACTCCTAATGATACTTTTATGACTGATACATATAGTAACATCAACTTACCTTGAATTGGTGACATTAGGATTGGTGGCTGCATGATATATTCTTTGATTTTGTTGAATGCTTCTTCACATTGATTGTCCCATTTGAAATCAACATTCTTGTGCAATAGATGAGTAAATGGTTGACACTTATTTGCCAACTGAGAAACAAATCTTCTAATTGACTGCAATCTTCCTTGAAGTGATCTAAGTTGACTGATATTTTTGGGAGATGTCATTTCCATGATTGCTTTAACTTTAGCTAGATCTACTTCTATACCTTTAGCTGAAATAATGTATCCCAATACCTTACTTGAAGTGACACCAAAGGCACATTTCTTTGGATTGAGCCTTAGATTGTATTGTTCTAACTGGTCAAACATCTTTTCCATTATTTCTAGATGTTCATCTATGTTGTATGATTTTGCCAATATGCCATCTACATAGTCTTCCATGAATGTATGCATCATGTCATGAAATATTGTTGTCATAGCTCTCTGATAAGTAGCACCTACATTCTTTACTCCAAATGGCATGAAATTCCAGCATAAAGTACCCCATGGACATGTGAAAGTTGTCTTTTCTTGATCTTATGGAGCTATTTTAATCTGATTATATCTTGAGAAGTCGTCCATTAGAAAAAATAGGGAATGTCCAATAGTTAAATCTACAATGATGTCAATATTAGGCAAAGGAAAATCATCCTTTGGACATGCATTATTGAGATCTTTGAAGTCTGTGCATACTTTGGTACTTTTATCTGGGTTAGAAATAAGAACTATGTTTGATACCCATTGAGGATATGCCATAGGTCTGATAAATCCCACGTCCAGTAATTTCTTCAGTTCTGCTTTGATAAGAAGAGCTATATGTGGATGCATCTTTCTCAATTTTTGTTTTATTGGTTTGGCTCTTGGAGTGACATTTAAGTGATGCATTATAAGATCAAGATCCAATCCTGGCATATCTACATATGACCAGGTGAAATTGGTTTGTCATGTTTTGAAAAATTCTAGATATTTCTGCTTTTCTTGTTCTGATAGAGAGGTTGTCGGATGTAGAATCTTTGGTTGATCTGTTGTTCCAATGTTGTCTTCTTTCATTGGTTCAATCAATATAGATGATCTCTCTTGATAATATTATAGTAAGGTGTCAAATGTCCCATCTTTCGACACCTCGAGGAGGTTTTCACCTTCAGATGTGTCCTTTATTTTTACTTTTCTTTGGTCTAATGTTGCCAATACATGGTTTTCAACATTAGACCTGATATTTTTTTCTTTATTTTTACTTTTGTGTCTGGGAGATTTGGCACACATTTGAATGGAAGATGCGTTGGTGAAATCCCTAGTGGAAGTTGTTGTGGGCTCAATTGCATTGAGGTATAAGGAAATAGTGTGGTCATTAGGAAAGCTATCATTTCAGTATGTCCTTCATTATCCCAATCAATAAGTTCAGGATGTATTAAAGGTAAGGGATCCTCATTTTGAGATGTTTCAAAGGCATTAAGGGTCATGATAGAAAGGTCAAAGTATTCAATACATATTTCAATGTCTAGGATGATACTCTCATCAAAATGACCTCTCGCAAGTAATTCCTGATTGTCCTTGATTAAATCCAAGTTGACCGAATGTGATTCTAATTCAAGTGACCTAGTACCTAACATTGGTTTGGCATATGCATGAACTACATCAACACCCACATCTTCTTCATAGCAGGTTTCTTCAGCTGATCATTTAGAATGATAGGAATCCCATTCCCATTCATTGGAATCTATCTCACTGGCAACTTACAATCTGCAGATTTGTTCATATAGATTTTGGTTTGTTTCTTTTGTTTTCCTCTCTATCTATTTTCTTCTCTCATATTCAACTTCCTTTGGGCCGATTTTTAGTTCTATTAGTCTTGCTATTAGTTCTCCTTGATTTATACCATCTTCTTGTCTATTTTGATTAGAAGTTGATTCTACTTGGGAAGTGCCATTATTTTCTCTTTCTTGTTGATTGGAAGCTCTCTCTTTTTGTGATCTTATGTTTGATTGTTCTTGTTGTTTGGTAGATGCTTCCTCTCTTTTATTTGCAAGTTGCTCTTGTCTTTTGTCATGTTCATCTTTTTGTTTCCTAGAAGATGTTTCTTCTTGTGGAGTAAGTTGTCCATACCCTAAGCTTGTTTTGTCTTTAGCCTGCTGAGTATGAGGTTGTATGGGTTCTAAGATATCTTCTTTTCTTTTTCCTACACGACCCATTCCAGTGTATCCCATTTTTTAAAAGATGTTAAATCCTTTTCCATATTTCTCTGTAAGTATTCTAATGTTATTGATTTTTTGTTGAACTTCTTCATCCTTGTATGGCCATTACAACACATCTTTGTCCTCTATTTCTTCAGATAATGTCCCAATGCTAACAAATGCTCCATCAAATACTGGAAGAGGTTTGACAACTGGTTGTTGTTTTGAGTTTGATGGTTTACCATTAGATTTAGGAGAAAGTGGTAATCGTGACAATGAATATTCTTTGTTCCCTTGATCCTTTTGTTGTATCTATTTTTAAAACTTGACAAGATTGAGGAAAATAAATTTTCCTTGGATTGTATGCTTGAATAGGATGCCTCTCTATTATATGGAACTGTGACCTCTTGTGATAGTTTCAAATTGCTATAATATTGGAATGGATTCGAGTTTGCTAAAGTTGTGATTTCCTATCTGTTGTACGAAAACTTCAGGCATTGGTGATAAGTTGAGGGAATAGCTTGTATGTCATGAATCCATGGTCTTCCCAAAAGTATGTTGTATGATAAATCTAGGTCTAGAACCTATCATGTTGTATCTTTCTGCAAGGGTCCTACTCTGACAGGTAATACCACAATTCCTTTGGAGGAACGTTCTTCTTCATCATATGCTTTGATTGTGATCTTTTTATGGGGATCAACTGCATCTTCAGAATAGCCTAAAGAATGAACAAGACTTAATGAGAAAATATTCAAGCCAACTCCTCCATCTATTAGGACACGTTTAACACCCATTTTATGAATAAGGACTTTAATATGCAAGGGAGAGTTATGGGGATGTTGCAGATACATGTCATCTTCTTCTGTGAATGATAAACATTGAGGCATTATGAGGTGTCCCACCATAGTTTGGAACTGATCTACAACAAGATCTTTGGATATCGTCGTATCTACTTGCACTCTTAAAATTTATTTATGTGTGGGTGAAAGTTTTAAAAGTTCTAAAATTGATATTTATGCGAGAGTTTTTTGTAGTTGCTCCACTATACAATATTAATTTTAAGTGGATGATGTGTTAGTTGTAGGACCCAGAAAAGTAACCTTAGCTTTTCTTCTTGTGATAACATGAGCGGGTTCTTGTTGTTGTTTCTCTTTGACAACAATCATGTTGGCATTTTGATGATGTTTGTACTTAGTAGTGCTTGTCATTGATGGACACACACTTATTTGCTATATGAGCTATTCTCAACCGGTAGTATGTGATGTATTTTTCAAACCGGTATTATATGCCAATGTATGTATAGTCTTTGTTTGTAGAAGACTATCAGTGTTTGCAGAAGGAGCTTACCAGCCAAAGCATGACCGAGGACCTCAAGCGGTATGAGGACCTCAAGTGGTACGAGGACCCCAAGTGACAGTCAATCTTTTTTTAAGATCGAAGTACTATGTTCTAGTTTACCAGTCTTTGTTTGTAAATCAGTAATCAATATACTTTGTTTTGTTAACTGGCAAACTTGTAAAGTGTGATGAGTTATCATCCACCGACACCGATGTAGTGATTCTGTGTCATGTTACAAATTGTGTCTAGATGCATTGTACCTAGGAAATTGTAATCTAATCTCATTGGACCGACATGAAATCGGATTCCTATATGAGGACATCATGTCTAGGGTTTTGAGGTAGTTGTGTAGGAAGATTAGGTCTTTGCAATTAGTGTCTTGTGACAAAGATTGAACGTGCAAAGGACAAAATACTGAAGTGATGTTGCAATGCATTAACAGAGAGAAATCAAGGATCTAACTAAGAATTTTGTGCTACTTTAAAGATTACTTACTTTTTGATTACTAATCTCTTTGACAAGTCAGAAAGCCTTAACCGAGTAGGCTCAGTTAAGCCTGTTCTAAATCCTCTAACAAGGTGGTTCACAGTTGTGGATTTGAAATCCTTTAACATGATAGACTTTAATAGGACTTATCTCCTAATAGAGATCAATATTCCTAACAGGATCTATTCTGATGAAGAACATTGTAAGGCCTTAACCGGTCCGACCTTAACCGGTTTGGTTGCTATTCTACAGATAGTAGACTTGTGAGTTTTACTCACTGTGGTTTTTCCCATTTGTGTTTCCACACCAAAATATCTTGTGCTATGGTGATTGTGTTATTATGGGTGAATGTTTTATTTTCTATTTGGCTTGTTTGCATATTAACCGGTTTGTTGTTTAAAGGGCTATATTGGTCTGCAATAAAATTGCTCAAGTGTTTGGTAAGGTTTTTGGGAATACTAATTCACCCCCCCTCTTAGTATTCATCAATTGGTATCGAAGCCAACCTTTCTTTAAGTCTAACCACTTGAAAGGAGATATAGGGGAATATAGTATGAGGGAACTCACTCACCGTCTGGCTGAATCTGAGAGAGCCTATGATGAACTTAAGGTCAAGTATAAAGCTCTTTAGCCAAAAGAAGAGAACTTGCTGAGCAAATGCTAGAAATTACTAAAAAATAGTTCTTCTGATCAAGCAGACATGGATGCCCTAGTCGAAGAAGTGGAAAAACTAAATGAGTTCAAAATTAACCTAAGGAGGGAGTTGGAAGCACTGACCATTAAGATGAGTCAGGAACTGGAAAATCAAAGAAAAGCTGAGGATCTAGTGAAGGAAAAAGAGAATGAGATCTTTAAGTTGAATCAAGAAATTGGCACCATTACCGCTTATCTGCAAGAAGGTAAGGAGGAGAAAAAAGAAATGCAAGAAGAACTCAATGCAGCCATCTCTTAGAATGAAACCCTAATGAAGGCCAATGAAGCTCTTTTCAAAGAACTTGCTGAGATGAAGGAAATACTTGCAAAGTTCAACCCGAGCTCTACAAAACTGGACCAACAACTGGAATCAATGAAGCCATCAAGGGATACCAATGGACTTGGTTTCTCTACACACGAGGAAGGTGAATCCTTTGGAACCAATATTGATGCACTGAAAGAGCAACCGATACCTGAGAACAACAGCAAAAGCATAGGTAAGTCAAATTTCAAACCTGTATGCTTTAACTGTCATAAGGAAGGATATACTGCCAATGTATGTAGGAGAAAAACTTATAATAATTTCCCTTACATGCAAAACAATGTGTATAACCAAAAGGCTATAACTGGTAGATTTAATGGTCATTGTTATGCATGCAACAAGTTTGGGCATAGATCTTTTGAGTTCAGATTGGTTATGAACAACCCTAGAGGTTATACACCTAGATCAAAAGGAGTTGTCCAAGAACCTCTTATGAACCGAAACCCACACCGATACAGAACCTATGACGAATGGTCAAATGGTTGGCGTGCAACCTGTGTGATATGTCGTAGTAGCAGTCACACTATTGCAACATGTAGGAGAAAGAATGGAAATGTGAACACTGGACCATAGAGAGCACCCAATATGGTATGCTATCATTGTCAAAAACTGGGACATCTTTCCAAATCATGCAAACTGAGACAGAACCCATCAGAAGACAGACCGATCGACCCAAAAGGTAAAGGAAAGGTTAGTGTTGAAACCATTCAGGCATATATGAATAAAACTTGGAATAATAAATCTGTAGAGAAGCCACAAGATGTACCAGATTCCGCACCCATTGTGGAAACCCCTAAATTGGCAAATTGAGCTTCAAAAAGATTAAGGGGGAACACATTGATAACAATATTTTGGACCCCTAGATTATATCAATAAAGTGCTTTTATTGGTATTGGTTACTTGTCGACCGATAGAAGCAATGAAGTGGTAAAAGGTAAAATTAGGGTTTGTACCCTAACGGTGATGCATTTATTATGGTAGGTAGGTGTAAAGCGGAAAAATATCGAACCCTAGTTGTTCTCCCCTCCCCAACTCCAACGAGAGAGAAGGGGGAGTCACTAGGGTTGATGGTTTTCACTTAGGAGAGACTTTACATTCAAAAGAGGGGTTGAAACCCACAAGATCCAATCCCACGCAATGCAAGATTGGATTCTATATGAGTTTCAAGGGTTGTGATAGCAAGGATACCCTCTTTTGTAAAGAAATGTAGATAGAATGATTGAACTAGGAATGCATGTAAAGTAGGAAAGATTCACTTATAAATAGAGATACGAATATGATATGCAGCTCCGGACCTGGAATTAGCAGTAAAATGTCGAGACGGTGCTGTTCTGCAAATTTGAGCAAAAGTTGACGGGACGATGGCGCCCGGCATGCACACGGTCCTCCGAAAAATCCACGAAACGAAGGGGGATCTGTTCGTCTCTGCACAAGGATTCCAGATCTTCAATTATAGCTGCGTACCTGCAACCTACACACATAAAAGAGAGGACAATTGGGGGGTTAGGGATGAGGGGTTTGCCTTTAGGTCAAACCCCAGTTTTGGAATTAACCAAGAAATGAGAAATTGCTGTAAATGTAAATGATTGTAATGTAAAACAAGTACTAGTACCTTGTTGTAAGAATGTTTATATTCTTACATGCGAAGGTGTAGATGTTGTTGTATGTGACATGTGATCTCCTCTTCAATGGTTGAATCCTTGTCTTGAATGCAACACTTAGCCTTGAATGGAGACTTAGAATTATCAATTGCTTGAAGGAATGCTTGAATGCTTGAATATCGTTTCCATGTCTTGTACATATCTATCCTTCCTCCTCTAAATGGGAGAGGAAATGTAGTTTATATACTTGTCAATTAGGGTTAAAAGATTGATTTTTCCGACCTTGGGCCGACCAGGAAGTACTATTTTCCAAATTGCAAACATAAAGACCCGAAGCCCCATAGGAGACCGGGCCCAAAATAGGGCCAGGGACCAGGGCGCTGGGTGCCATGGTCCCACCTCCAGGGACAGCAGGGTGCAGGGAGGATCAGGCCAGGGTGCTTGAAAAATGCAGTTTTTGGTGTCATAAACAGGTTTCGGGGTCTCCATTCAGGTTCCGTGTTGCATCGCCATCGCGAAGACCCAAATGCAGTCGAAATTGCAAGTGTCGCAATTTTAGGATGCTACATTTAGCCCCCACTTTAGCGGGAGTATAAGCGTACGCTCATACTTCCGGTAAAGTACAAGGAAACAACATTGAAAAACTTTCACCACGTCAAGGAGGCAAGATACACCAAGCCCCCAGTGGACTAAGGATCTTACGACTTCAATTGACAAAGTAAAAGGGAAGATCACGAGGGAGAACCATGACTGTCAGTAGTAAGGTTCCCTCACTATGAGTCATGCAAGAAAGATATCAAAAATTTTCAAGGCAAAGCTAAATTTGTCAAGAAATTTTCAAGTATCTTGAAAAGATATGAACGGGATGTATGCCCCCCTACGTTAAAGCGATCGCACACGCCTCACGGGGGGTGATTGCTTTAAGGTAGTGATACATATGAGAGATGAGAAAGGAGCACGTTATCACAAGGATTTAGCCCCCAAGTGTGAGATAAGCCCAAGGATAATAGACACAAAACACAAAGCACAAGGTGACTTCGCTTTCCTCAGGGTCAGTATGCTGTATGATAATTTATGTATATCATATGTATGTATGCATAATTTTTCTTCATTCCCCAATCAAGGAAGGTCACCTAGAAGAAGGGAACACATGTGTCTTTTGAGTCAACATGAGAGAGACCAAGAGATCTCAATGCTTTTGCATCGTCCCCAAGTAGACAACACTAAGGACAACAAATAGAAGAATGAGAATAACACATAGAAGAAGTAACAAAAGAGAGGAGGAGAGAGTCTGCTATGCTAATGAACTAGTCTAGCACGTCATCTACCCCCCGATCTTGCTGATCAATATTTCGGGAAGGTAGGAAACACGCTAGAGGAGGAACATCCAACACAGCAGATGGAGCTATCACAAGATCCAAACAAGGGCTATGTTCATGTTCCGAGCCACGTTGTTCTTGTCTAGGAGCTAGGATAAGTGCTTTAGAAAATTCGTTAGATAGATGGTTATTAACATCAACATATTCATATTCACTATCAGAAGCAAGAGAAGTAGCATTTTCATCATGAATGACATTTTCATCTATATCATCATCAAGATTTATAAAAATAGGATCTTTAACTCGCACAGGATCAAGACCATCATGCATCTTATGTTTAGGAGATTTCGGCTCAATCATCAGCTGAGGAGAAAATGGAATAATACTGGCTGAAGGTGTTTTTGAGGATTGCAAAGTTTGAGAAGTAGCTGCCTGAGCTCTAAGATGACGCTTTCGTTGGCGTTCACGTGCAGAACGATTCCGTCTAGTCTTAGTAGGAAGTTGCGAAGATTGAGGAGGAGGAATGTTCTCATCCTTATCACTTGGGTGTTTAGGTTGTGGTCTCTTAGGTTGAATGATAGGAGAAGAGGAAGGCCTCTTCTCTCCATAAGAGGAAGGAGGAGGAACTGCTCCATACAAAGGAGGAATATTCGGTTTAGGAAGGAGACCAAGTCCATCATGACGAGGAGGTATAGGTCTACTTTTAGGAAGTTTATTAGATATAGGCATAGTCACATTCATAGGAATGGGTTGGGAATCTTCTTGAGGAAAGACATTAGTTTTATCTTTCAAAGGAAGAACTTCCTTCTCAAGAATGATAGGAATGTCAAGTTTGGGTGTTCTAGGTTCACTTAGAGATAGGATCATGTCTTTTTTCCACTTTTGATAAGATTTGAAAAGATGATCACTTCGCAGAGGAAGAGATTGGAATTGTTTAGGCCAAAAGTAATCAATAGGAACGCTAGAAGTTCTTTCAGCTGGTTTAAAGAGACTATGATTGACAGTAACAGCTTCACCATTATGTGGAAATTTCAAACACTTGTGAATAGGAGAAGCAATAGCTTTCATGGAAGATAGCCAAGGATAGCCTAGCTTCACACGAAATTGTTCGGACGATGGAATAATAGCAAAGTCCACATCAAGGGATTTGTTATGGACCTCAATAGGTAATGTAATAGAACCAATTGCAGGAGAAGAAAATGCATCAAATAGTTTCACAACCACATTTGTTTCATCATAGATCACTTGATTCAATTGCAAAGTAAAAAGGAATTCTTCAGTAATGATATTAACCATACAAGAAGGATCAATAAGCACTCCACGGCAAGGTGTATTCTTGACTTTTGCAACTATATATAAAGGGCCATCAGGTGCCCTGATAGTTTCACTGGAATCAAAGGTGATGGAAGGTTCTTTAGGGATTTTCTGCTGCTCTACAAAGTTAATCACATTCAGAGTCATAGACACAAGATCATCAGGTGAGACAGAGGAATCATTAGTATCAATCGCATTAGAGGTATGAGAAGGTAATGGATCAGTAAAAATCTTGAGATTTTGGTTAGGAGGAGCTACAGATGTGTTGCCTTTATCATTCACTCCAGAAATAGAAATAGTATTATTATCAATCAAATCTTGAATTTTACCCTTTAAAGCAAAACATTTTTCAGTATCATGCCCAGGATGACGATGAAATTGACAAAAAGATTTGTTATCAAAATAGGGTGAATTAATCTTTGCAGGATCTATTTGCTTTATAGGAGGAAGAGTAAGCACATTTTGTTCCAATAACTTATTCATAATACTATGCAATGATTCATTCAAAGGAGTAAACTTTCTTTCTTTCTTGAAAAACTTAGAAATAGGAGGCACACCTGATGCTGCATTCACATTGTTGTTGATGATGTTTTCATTGAATTTAATGGACTCTCTGTTCGGTTTAAACTTCCCAAATGGTTGTTGACTACTATCACCCTTATCACTCGGAGTCATAGCTCGAACAAGGTCAAGAGAAAGTGGGCTCGCAACATCAAATGTGGGCACACTAAACTTAGATTGATTCATAGAGGCAATTTGTTGCTGTAAAGAAGAGACAGTTTGTGCAAGATTGTTAATGGTCACTTCAGTCGAAGAGTTCATATTAGACATGTTAGATTGTGATGGAGGTGTTATGTTATTGAAAGAAGGTAGATAGTAAGGTGGTGGGACACTATGATAGTTAGTCATAGGAGATGATTGGACAGGAGGAACACTACAAGGAGGAATGGAAAACGAATTGCCCCCTTGCGTCATGTTCATTTGTGGTGATATAATAGGAACACTTATTGAAGGAATGAATGAAGAAGTCAGATTGAATGAAGGAAGAGGGTTAATTGAAGAAGAAGGATTGCCCCCATGACTAGTGATCATAGGAGGAATGTCTTGTATTGAAGTAGTCATTATGTTTGATGTAAAAGTAGGTATACTAGCAATAGGAGTCATCAAAGGAATAGAATGATTGTCTTGAGTAGGAGGTTGTGTATAACCCAAAGTTTCAGCACAACTCTTCATAGGCATCACATTTGAATCCACAATGTGTGCAATACCATGCAAAATATCTATTCCATTCTTATCACTTTGAAGCATACGTTTTAGACCCTCAATTAAAGGAAGAGCTTGACTATCAGGGTATTCTTGAGACATCCATTGTCGAAAATCATCAAATTGGTTATCCAATTTTGAAAGTTGTTCTACAGAAACCTCATGGAGAGCTTCTTCATCATTAAGAGGATTAAAGGAATTACCCATGTCCTCGTTAAAAAGGCCATTCAAATTAGGTTCCATCTCCTTGGTAATCACACCTTGGAAAGACTTAATTCTAAGGCTTCGTCTAATGGGAATAGTGTAAGTAGGACTTATTGTTGTAAAACTCATGCACTAAAGAAAGAGAGAAGATTTTGAATTTTAGAGGTAGCAAATTTCAATAAAACCAGCCAATCTCCTAGATTTAAGCTGTTAAATGCAATCAGGACAATCTCTCAAAATTTCGGAAAAAATGTCCGGGACCGTGGCGAACGGAGTGCACACGGTCCTCGCAACTTTTTTTGAAATTTTCAAGGATGAAAGTTATGATGATTTTAAAGCTAATCTGAAAAAATTGAGTGATTTTATGATCTGTAGATAGGCCAAATTAAAGTTGCAATCTCAAAATTGAACCCTACCAAGATTGTTGAAAAATGTAAAATTTGAATTTTGAAAAAGAGAGGGAAACTGAAATTTTGAATTTTATGATTTTAGAGGGAATGCTGAAAGCAATGCAAGTTTTGAAAATTAACAATTGACTCAATTTCATGCAAAATTCGAATTTGAAAGTGGAAATCAAGGTTGTTGCAATTAAACACTTAATTTCAAAAGTCACAAACTGCAAAAATTTGAATAAAGCATTGAAATTTTGAATGAATGCTAACACAATTTTCAGATTTAGGACTGTAAGAAACACAATTTTGACACAAATTTCAATTTCAACAATTTTTGAATGATTAGAAGCCTCAATCCAAGCAATCGCTAGACCAACTTTGACTTTAATTTTGAAAGTGTTAAAATTGATAAAATCAACCAAAATTCTAGATTTTAGCAGAAAAATACAGTAAGATCTAGCTCCCGAAATTTCGGAAAAAATGTCGGGGACGATGGCGCTCGGGGTGCACACGGTCCTCGCAACTTTTTTCCAAATTTTCAGGGATGAAAGATATTGTGATTTTATTGCAGAATCCAAAGTTACAACCGATTTGGAGGTGTTTTGATTAGTGAAATTATCAGTCAAAGGTTGAATCAAGAAGGTTTTAAAAATTAGGGTTTTGACATTTAACCACTTAATTTTCAGAAGTAAAGCACAAATATGAATTGACAATTTGCAATAGAAGGGTAGATCTGAAACAAGCATTAACAATTAAACATTTCACAAGCTCAATTACTAAAAAGAAAATTTTAGGGTTTTTATGCAATCAACCTCTAAAATTTGCAAAAGATCAAACATGGAAATGTAATTAAGGAAGCAAATTTTCAGATCTAACCATGAATAATCAGAATGAGGATGTTCACGTCGGGTTCACCAAAATGTAAAGCGGAAAAATATCGAACCCTAGTTGTTCTCCCCTCCCCAACTCCAAGGAGAGAGAAGGGGGGGTCACTAGGGTTGATGGTTTTCACTTAGGAGAGACTTTACATTCAAAAGAGGGGTTGAAACCCACAAGATCCAATCCCACGCAATGCAAGATTGGATTCTATATGAGTTTCAAGGGTTGTGATAGCAAGGATACCCTCTTTTGTAAAGAAATGTAGATAGAATGATTGAACTAGGAATGCATGTAAAGTAGGAAAGATTCACTTATAAACAAAGACAGGAATATGATATGCAGTTGCGGACCTGGAATTAGCAGTAAAATGTCGAGATGGTGCTGTTCTGCAAATTTGAGCAAAAGTTGATGGGATGATGGCGCTCGGCGTGCACACGGTCCTCCGAAAAATCCGTGAAACGAAGGGGGATCTGTTCGTCTCTGCACAAGGATTCCAGATCTTCAATTACAGCCGCGTACCTGTAACCTACACACAGAAAAGAGAGGATGATTGGGGGGTTAGGGATGAGGGGTTTGCCTTTAGGTCAAACCCCGGTTTTGGAATTAACCAAGAAATGAGAAATTGCTGTAAATGTAAATGATTGTAATGTAAAACAAGTACTAGTACCTTGTTGTAAGAATGTTTATATTCTTACATGCAAAGGTGTAGATGTTGTTGTATGTGACATGTGATCTCCTCTTCAATGGTTGAATCCTTGTCTTGAATGCAACACTTAGCCTTGAATGGAGACTTAGAATTATCAATTGCTTGAAGGAATGCTTGAATGCTTGAATGCTTGAATGCTTGAATGCTTGAATGCTTGAATATCGTTTCCACGTCTTGTACATATCTATCCTTCCTCCTCTAAATGGGAGAGGAAATGTAGTTTATATACTTGTCAATTAGGGTTAAAAGATTGATTTTTCCGACCTTGGGCCGACCAGGAAGTACTATTTTCCAAATTGCAAACATAAAGACCCGAAGCCCCATAGGAGACCGGGCCCAAAATAGGGCCAGGGACCAGGGCACCGGGCGCCCTAGTCTTGAAGGACCAGAGCGCTGGGCGCCATGGTCCCACCTCTAGGGACAGCAGGGTGCAAGGAGGATCAGGCCAGGGTGCTTGAAAAATGCAGTTTTTGGTGTCATAAACAGGTTTCGGGGTCTCCATTCAGGTTCCGTGTTGCATCGCCATCGCGAAGACCCAAATGCAGTCGAAATTGCAAGTGTCGCAATTTTAGGACGCTACAGTAGGATCATGTATAAAGGTAAATCTTGTACTCATTTTTACTTACCTATTTTTGAAGAATCATTTTTTTAACTTGAGCTATGCAACAAAAATGATCAATCTTGCATTCAAAGAAATCCAGAAAGAAATCTTGTGCAAGACCCAAGAGTCATTTCAAGCTATCCAGAGTGGAGGTCAAAGTGGTAAAGAAATCTTTTGGAGAAGTGTGTTATGCTCGACATCGATGAACCCTAGTTCGGAGTGAAAAGGTATTTTTTGTCGAATCACTATTATCATTAGGAATTATTTAGACATGTCTTCTCCATCCAAAGTCGCTTCTAGTTCTTCCGCACCTCAGAGTCATCCAAATCTCTTAGGAAGAAGATGAGTTACAATGCCCTATCTCAAATTCCCACAAGATTCATTATCGAAGGGGATGTTTCTGGTTACATTCATTGTAGACTTGAAGACCTAGGGTCTCTAGTGATTCATTCCTAGTTGAGTTTTTTCTGTGGAAAAGATAAGATTAAATAGGAGTACAGTGTGATCAAGAAGAAGAATTTATACAATGCAACATATTTTCTCGAGGAATTCACAAAAGATCATATAAGAATTATTCTTAGTAGGGTTCATGGTGACAAGATGTAGCTGGAGCGAACCCATGATATCACACTAGAGGCAATCCATGTTGTGACCGATTTCTACAATAATGGAGAAGTCCCTATTCTCCATAAGATCACAAAAAGCCAAAGTGGAAGAGCTCACTGATTTTGTGAGTGACAAGCAGGCAATGACTATCAACACCATTAAAGATGACTTGGTGAAGTATGAGTGCATGGTGATCGGGTATAGAGTATTCTATGCCACCAGGATGAATTTTGTTCCTACAACTGTTGTACATGACGCTTATCGAATGATCAAGGAAGATGAAGAGTATGAATTGTGTACCTACATGCAAAAACAACTCACAAAGAATTTGAAATCCATCAAAGAGGACAAGGCACGAAGGCTCAAGTTCGGTCAACTACTTGTTGGGTTGTTTTTCTACTTTCAACAGTATTTTCTGGGAGTTGGTGATGTTAAATGGTCAAGTGACCTACCGGTTACAAGACAAATCAAGGAGAGTCTGCAAGCAGTGGGATCTACTTATCTGAAGACTCTGAACATGTATTTTGATGAGTTCAGATTGAAGATGAACTAGAGAACAAGGCTATTAGGTGACCTTGTTAAGAAGTATGAAGATAATATTTCTTTCACGATCAAAGTGGAAAATTGCATAATGGAAGCGGTTGAGCCAAGAAAAGATGAAGTTGAGCCTATGGGATATGAAGTGGTGAATGATATACTCATTGGGTATGCCTTTACCCTACTTGCTTCACCGGTTGATCCAAAGAAGAAGAGGATCGGTACCTACTCTGAGAGGGTTAATCCTACTAAAGTACCAAAGCAGAGGGAGAAGAAAGTTGTGCCATTGGCATTGGCACTGGTTACATCTGATGCCAGTCCAAAAGTGACCAAGAGGTCACTAGCCAAGAAGAAATCGGAGGCTATTGCCAAAGGTATTTGAGAGGAAGAGGAAAACCAAGAACAAAGCACAGGATTCAGAAGAAACTGAACTGGAAGCTGAAATGAAGAAGATGAGGCAATAGGGTAAGAAGACCAAGCTAACCTGTAATGTACTTACAACCTCTGCACCGGTAAATATACATGTTGCTTCTTACAAGCCTATGACACATTATCAAAGGATTATAAAGAATATTAGAAGAAAAATTCTTGATGATCTAAAAGATTATTTTGATGATCTTAATGATACTGAAAAGAAGGAGGTAGAGAAAGAACTCATTAAGTATTTATGTGATAATGATTGGTCTCCAATTGACATTAAACATATAGTTTCTAATTCTTTGTATGATTATTTAGACAATAAATGGCACATTGTCATTGAAAAGGAGCAAACAATTAGGGAGCAAATTTTTGCTCAATATTTCTTAGATGCTTCCAATTCTGAATTATTTGAGATTCTTGATTGGTACAAAGCCATCTTTGTCATGAGAAAGAGAAGAATTCAATTACTTGAAGGGAAAATCTTTGAAGTGGAAAAGGACACTCATCTGCAAGCTCAAAAATCTATCAAGATGCAAAAGGTATCTGAAGCAAATCTATAGGTCGAGCAAGTGTCTGACCTATCAAAATTAAAACCAAATGAAGGATTCGATGATCAGGGAGAAAGAGTAGCTGAGAAAAATGATCCTATCGATGAGGATGCATTAGATGCTGAAGGTACTAAACCAGAGGAAGCTAAGAAAGAGAAAGTGGAGAAGGAAAAAGCAGAGAAAGAGAAAGTGGAGAAAGAGAGAGCGGAGAGAGAGAAAGTAGAGATAGAGAAAGAGGAGAAAGAAAAAGTGGAGAATGAGAAAGAAGAGAAGGAGAAAGCAGAGAAGGAGAAAGTGGAGAAAGAAAAAGAAAAGAAAGAGAAAGTGGAAAAGGAGAAAGAAGAGAAGGAGAAAGAGGAGAAGGAAAAAGCATAGAAGGAGAAAGTGAAGAAGGAGAAAGCGGAGAAGGAGAAAGTGGAAAAAGAGGAGAAAGAGAAAGCGAAAAAGGAGAAAGAAGAGGAGAAAGCAGAGAAGGAAAAATCTGAGAAGGAGAAAGCGGAGAAGGAGAAAGTGGAAAAAGAGGAGAAAGAGAAGGCTGACAAGGAGGCCAAGGAAAAAGAAGAGTAGGAGAAGAAGAGACAAGATGAGATTCCCAAGGCAATCAGAGATCAAGTTCAATCTAAACAGGTTGATCCCATCAGTCACAGTGAATTGACTCTTCCTTGTCTTACCAAATCTGTAGACGATAAATGAGCTACTTAGAAGTATTCAACTTTCTCAAGAAAGATTTGAGGAACTAAGAAAGAAGAAAGAAAAAGATGTTATTCGATTTGTTGTTGATACTCTTTCTAACTTAGTCCCCGATACTGATCTTTCTGGTACCGATTCCTCACTGGCCCAGTTGAAGCTTCTATGCACAATAGTGGGTGATCAAGTGCAATCATTGGAAGATGTTTCCCTGGCTACTACAGAGAAAAAGAATGAAAAAGCACTAAAATTTGCATTTATGAAGAAAATTGATGAAGACAGAGCCAAGTTGACCCATCAGAGAGATGATATCAGTCTGGCAATGGCTGAAGGACATAAACTTTTGAGCAAAATCTGCCAGCTCGATCTATTTTGTGTTGATGCTCTGAAGAAGAAAGGTCAACTCCAATTGGAATTAAAGCAGTATATGGAGACCTTCAAAGTGCCATATGATTCCTTCATGGTGTATGGGCAGACTGTACAAACTCACAGGCAACAGATTGCTAGGATTGATTTAGAGATCTGCAAGCAGACTCAAGATCTGCAGAAGCTTTAGTTGCTTTTATTACCTAAGTTGCAGATTCTTTAGAAGTGCTTTCTGAATGTGGAAGCCATTATTGTCACTTAGGAAATGAGCACTATGGATGCCATGGAGGAGTTAGCATTCCAGATGAAGACTCAGTGTGAAATTGCTGCCTCACTCCTAGATTCTTGGTCTACAGACATGAAGGAATTTCTAAAAAACTTTAAATTCATTTTGAAAAGTTTTACTCATTAATGTCATAAACATATACTCTATTTCCATGTTATGCAATATGATTTTGGTAAATCTCTGTGACATGTTTGCATTACTTTGTCATTGACGGCAAAGGGGGAGTGGTATTTGAAAATTTTATGCAAATGGAAGTAGTACATGCTTGCAATTTTGGCAAAGGGAGTAGTGTATATGCTTAGGGGGAGTAATTTTGATTATGGCATCATTTTTGTTTTGTAAGCACTTAGATATCAAATTTTCCTAAGTGTTGCCATCAATGCCAAAGGGGGAGATTGTTGGCATTTTGATGATGTTTGTACTTAGTTGTGATTGTCATTGATGGACACACACTTATTTGTTGTATGAATTATTCTCAACTGATAGTATGTGGTGTATTGTTCAAACTGGTATTATATGCCAATGTATGCATAGTCTTTGTTTGCAGAAGACTATCGGTGTTTGCAGAAGGAGCTTACCGATCAAAGCATGACCGAGGACCTCACGTGGTACGAGGACCCCAAGTGACAGACAATCTTTTTTTAATATCAGAACACTATGTTCCAGTTTACCAGTCTTTGTTTGTAAACCGGTAATCAGTATACTTTGTTTTGTTAACCAACAAACTTGTAAAGTGTGATGAGTTATCATCCACCGACATCGATGTGGTGATTCTGTGTCGTGTTAAAAATTGTGTCTAGATACATTGTACCTAGTAAATTGTAATCTAATCTCATTGGAGTGACATAAAATTAGATTCCTATATGAGGACATCATGTCTAGGGTTTTGAGGTAGTTGAGTAGGAAGATTAGGTTTTTGCAATTAGTATCTTACGACAGAGATTGAACATGCAAAGGACATAAGATTGAAGTGATGCTTCAATGCATTAACAGTGAGCAATCAAGGATCTAACTAAGCATTTTGTGCTACTTTATAGATCACTTACTTGTTGATTACTAATCTCTTCGACAAGTCAGAAACCCTTAACCAGGTAGGCTTAGTTAAGCCTGTTCTAAATCCTCTAACAAGGTGGTTCACAGTTGTGGATCTGAAATCCTTTAACAGGGTAGTCTTTAATAGGACTTATCTCCTAACAATGATCAGGATTCCTAACAGGATCTATTCTGATGAAGAACATTGTAAGGCCTTAACCTGTCTGGCCTTAACCAGTCTGGTTGCTATTCTGCAGATAGTAGACTTGTGAGTTTTACTCACCGTGGTTTTTCCCATTTGGGTTTCCACATCAAAATATATTGTGTTATGGTGATTGTTTTATTGTGGGTGAATGCTTTATTTTCTATTTGGCTTATTTTCATATTAACCAGTTTGTTGTTTAAAGGGCTATACCGGTTTGCAGTAAAATTGCTCAAGTGTTTGGTAAGGTTTTTGGGAATATTAATTCACCCCCCTCTTAGTATTCATCAAATCACATTGACCATGTTATCATAGGTGTGAACATAGTTCACTTTTTCTTTACCTTTTCCATTTTGCACTACTGATGGTTCACCCTTCTCATAATTAGGAAGCAATGTTTTGAAAGTTGTGTGCGATTCGTTTGTCTTATGCCCATCCACAATTATTACGCTATTGTCAATCAAATTTTGGATGACATGTTTTAACCACTAACAATCATCTGTTTGCTGTCCTTTTTTTTGATGAAAATCACAATAATAATTGTTGTTCCACCAAGAAGGTTTAACCTTGGGTTCAAAGTTTCTTTCTTCTAGCAAGGTAATCAACTTGCTTGCAAGAAGTGACTTTAATTCTGACCCAAGTGATTCACCAATGTTGTTAAATTTTCTGCAAAAGAAATTATTAAAAGTTGGTTTTGGTTTATTATTATCTTGTTGAACCACTATTGTGTGATTTGATAAATTGAAAATTGGTTGTTTTGGTTTCACATTATTATTATCCACTATCCCATCATTGACGATTTTTCGATTTCTGTTCCAAAATTTGGGCTTATCATTGTTGTTATTATTAGTATTGTTGTTGGGAGGAGGATTAACTCCTCCTTTGTATATCTTCAACTCTCCTTTCTTTACCATAGCTTCCTCAATCCTGATTCCATTGTTAATCCTTTTCAAAACTTGGATGACTTTGCATTTTTAGTTTATAACTAATTTCTTCATTTTGATTGTCAATGAATATGTCCATCTTTTCATATTTTGGCACCGTACGAGCATATTGGGATGCTAATCATCTCCACCTTTGTAGAAACATCATGAAAGGTTCTCCACTCTTTTGCTTGGTGTGATGCAAGTCTAGCATTGTGATATCATGTTGTATTTTATACGCATATTGTAAAACAAACTTTTGCACCAATTCTGCAAATGTTCTAATTCCGGGTGGATGTTCTGAGAACCATTCCATAGCTTGTCAACTTAAGCTCTTTGGAAATAACCTCATTAAGGATGTGTCCTCATGTGTGAATTCCATGCTCATTGTGTAAAATTCTCTTATATGATCTTGGGGATCAGTTCTTCCATTATATTTGTCATATCTAGGTGTTTCATAATTTGGAGGAAAAGGTATCATGTTGAGACTTTTTGTCAAATGGATAAGGATGGATTTCTTGAAGTGAATACCTCTTAGTAGTTCCCCTTTGTATATCTTGAATTTGCATTTGAAGAGTTTGTATCTATTGCATGAGAGCTAGGAGAGGATTATCGACATGATTTCTCCTCGTATTATCATGAGTTCTCGTATGATCATGATCTCTTCTTGTATCATCATCATTCCTTCTTGTGCCATCATTAGTTCTTTGTGTGTCTTCATGAGTTCTTGTGTCATCACAATTCCTTCTTGTGTCATCATTAGTTCTTCGTGTGTCCTCATGAGTTCTTGTATCATCAGGAATTATTGTGTCATCGTTCTTGTGATTGAAATTTCTTCATTTTGCTCATTGTCATTGTAAGTGTCATTTTATCCTCCCCTTTGTCTTAAATTGTTTACGTTAAAATCTTGGGGAAGTTTAGCACTAGATTTTGCTAACATTAGGAAGTATTTTTCTTTTGCACCCTCCAATATTTTCTCCATGAACGTATCAAATTTAGGATCTTGTTGGTTTTCTCTGATGTGTTGATCAGTTATCTCTTCTTCTTGTATTTCATTTCCTTGTGTCATTTCCTTGTGATCTTCTGTCATTTCAAGTATTTCTATTTTTGTTTCTTTGATCTTTCATCTCTGAGCCCTGGTTAAAATGGGCATGCACATGTTCTGAATGTTTTATGAGGTTTCAATTTTGTATAATGTGTCTCAATAAGTGATTAATTGTTGGGGTAAATATGATAGAGTGATATGACACGAAAGGATCATTCAAATATTTGCGAGTTTGCAAGTTTTTCGATCCTATTTTGGAGTACAGATTTTTTGATTTTGATATGACCAAGTTCAATAGGAATGATATATCCTATAATAGAGAACGAGGTTAATCTGATCAAATGTTGTAGTTTTGTGATAAAGGATGATAGATCCTAATGAGAAAGTATGTTTGAATGATCAGTTTATCAAATAAAATACGATGATGCACTTTAAGATGTTAGATCTTGAACTTGTTGGAGATGAATACTTGAAAACCTTAGTGTGTCTAGCTTTGAATATGTTTTGACAGAAGATAACCTGACTGAGTGTCCCAAGAAGATGGCCTAATCTCTATGTTTGACTGTCTGAGAAATGGGTTGTTTTTTGTTTTCTGATTTTTGTGCAGTTTACCAGAAACATTGACAAAATGACCAGAAACGCTGCTATAATGACTACAAATATTGACAAACTGACCAGAAACGCTGAAAAAATGACCAAAAACACTGAGGAATAGACCAGAAACATTGCTATAATGACCAGGAATGCTGACAAATTGACCAAAAATGTTGTTATACTGACCAAAAATGCTTCTATACTGACCAAAAATGCTATTTTGCAATTCAGTGACTCAAAAGTTCAAAACAGTGATGTTTAGACTTAGAAAATTGGTTGCTTGACCTTAAAAGATTATTGTTTTAACCCAAGTATTTGATTTTTCAGACTCATACCACTAATGTTTAGACCTAGCAAGTGCAAACTAGGAGATCTAGTGTTGAAACATGAGAGAGTTGACATTCAAACCAAGAGAGCTGTAGATTAGATAGAGAGAGCTGACGTTTGAACCAGAAGAGATGACATTTGAGCTAGAAGAGTTGAGGTTTGCACCAAGAGAGCTACTGTTTGGACCTAGAGTGTTGATGTTTGAACCAAGAACTCTGAAGTTTAAATGATTGATGTTGGAACTCAGACAGTGGTTATTTTGACTCCAAGAGTTGATGTGTAGACTTAAATAACTAATGTTTAGACTTAGAAAGCTCAACCTTGGAGAGTTAATGTTGAAATGTGAGAAAGCTAACATTCATACTAAGTGAGTTGTATTTTAGACCAAAAGAGCTAACTATTTGGACCAAGACAATTATTGTTTGGACCGAGAGAGCTAATGTTTGGACTGTGATAGCTACTGCTTGGACCGTGAGAGCTAATCTGTTGTGAAACTTGTAAATTTGATAATTTGAAATTTTAGTTTGCAATTTTTGTTGAGTTTCAATGGATGATATTTTGACATGACTTACAAACACAAAATCCAGATTATATTTTGTCCCAAAGGACACATAAAGTTTATGTTCAAGAAGATTTAAAGAAAGTGCAAGTTTTCACGAGTTTTGAACAATTGAAAACACACCATTCAGTATATCCTAAGGATATTGGCTTCACTATTAGTTATTAGCCCACACTTGGTACTCTGTTAGCTCACACAACCTTATCACCCCCTAAAGGGTGCCCACATTTTTGCCTTTGCGAGAGCTAGTGGAGTCTCATTATGAGCCTAGCAATAAGATCTCAAAGGGGGAGTTCACACATACGCTCAAGAGGGACATATGGTGAGTGTCTTTGGGAGAGATTCTTCCCCCTCCCCGCACTAAGAATTTACTAATATTTGGAGGTGAACCAGGTAGCTTGTAATTTAATTGGAACTAGTAAGGGATCTATTTGGTGCGTTGGGGTATAAACTCAATTAAGAGGTCTCCCAACATTGAAAGCCAAGGTTTAATATACCTAAAGGTACGTAGGAGAGCTATTCCCGAGCACTATCGTTGACTTGATTTTCATCAAATCACATTTATTTTAAAGTGGGTTGGAGTACTTGGCATTAGCCATTCCCACTTGGGTCGTTCCCCTCTCACCAGCCTTAATGGCTTTGGCCTTACAGGCTCCTCGGGAGGGCAGGCCCGCTAAAGATATGCACTATTAAAAATAAAAGATGAGTCTATCTTTTTTATCACCTGAGAAAGGTGAGAGCATACTTGCCTATCATCAAAACACATAAGACATGTTTATTCATTTCCATTGTAATTAGTCTATGTGCCTAATTTATCAAAAACAATTGCAAAATCTTGCGGCTGCAAACAAAGTTAGTAGTTTATATTGCAATCTTTGGCGGTGAAATGGTTTACGACTTCGATCTTTCATAGGGAAATAGGTACCTGCAAAATAAAAAAATAGCAAATTAGGTTCGGGAAAATGACAGTCCAAATGCAGAAATGATAAATGCGGAATACAATATTAAAAATATCAATGAAAAACTGAGGTTGTCAAATTAACCAAAAACGCCATCAAATTAACCAAGAACATTATTCTGAACCCTAGAAACGCTGCCAAATTGACCGAGAATGCTACTAAACAGACTGAGAACACTACCAGAATTACCATAAATGTTGTCAAATTGACCAAGAACGCTACTAGAAATGACCAGGGATGTTGCAAAATAGACCAAGAATGATAAGACTGAGACTGAAAACACTAAAGTTTAGAAAAATACAAAAATAGAGTTGATAAATCTCACATAAACACCATTTGAGGTGTGGGAACACTACAATGGATACCAAGAACACGAATCTGGAACCCAAGAGACCTAATCTGTGTGTCGAAAGAGCTAATCAACCTGTCAATGAAATTTAATGCAAGCAAACTTGTTAAAGATCAAAGGGGCTAGGCCCCACAGTGGGTGCCAATTAATGTGCTCCTAAAAATATGGTCAATTATGTTAAACATGCACATATAATGAGACAAAAAAACATAAATGGAAAAAAATTGAAAACTACATAATGAAATCAAACCATAAGCCTTTCTTGAGATGTCACATTTTTCTCTATTTTTTAGGACCTTGAAGGTGTTGGATTGTTGGCTCTCAACAAGCAATGACCTCAAAAGTGGCAACTCAAAAGTTGAGTAGCTATATGATCATGATAATGTAAATGCATGAGGCTAGGATGATTTGATGCATGATTACAACTAGGATGATTGATTAGCTAAAATGAGAATTAAGCTACATGATGTGATAATTGAAACTAGATTAACATGATAAAAGTCATTCTAAGCATTCTAGTATTTGATCTAAAATACTAATTATGCTAGATGATATGATGTAAAATGCCTATAATAACAATGCAAAAACTATGAATGCAAGGGGTCTTTATTGCTCCAAAATGAGGGGTATTTATAGGAATTCCAAGGCCAAAGCTGAGGTGGCAGGAATTGACAGTCCAGATTCAATCTGGAGATATCAAGGGTTAAGAGTGAGGAAATTGGAGAAGAGGTTGGAGGAAGGGACACATGTCATGTGTGTGGTGACAAGTGTCAAGGAACCTTTCTCATGAGAGGGCAAGTGTCCAAGGGAGGAGACATGTGGCAAAAGTGTCATGTGTCTCAAGGGGAAAATATCCAACCCATAAGAGGTTAATCTAAAAGAGGTTAGGATATGCAAGATAGGATAGGGTTATATTACAGAGGAAGGTAAATTGAGGAATATAGAGAAAATATATGACACTTTAACAGCTGATGAAAAAGAACAAGTTGAAAACAGTGTTATTTTACATATGGATATGTATAAGAAATTTTTGATGGAAGTAGTAAATGAAATTCCAGATGAACTATTTAAGAGACTGGAAGCAAGAAGACAAGTAGTAATATAACTGGACAAGAAAATAAAGATTGAAAAGCTACTTGTTGTATATCCAGTAAATTCACCCAAAGAAATCGATGACCTAATTGCTCAAGCCAACCGGTCAGAATTTTCTACTTCACACCGACACATTGCTTTAATGGTTCGAAGAGTTAATGAGGTGACTGAGGAGACAGAAAATGGATGGGATATATTCCTAGTTGAAAAAAACAAACAAGAAGAATACAGGAACCCCAAACCTATAAAAGTTTATCAGAAAGATAGAGACAAGGGTAAAGGTAAAGTTGGTGGACCACCTAATATCAAGGTTAAAGACAACTTACCCCCACCTCCTTTGATTACTCCACTGGTAAAAGCTACAGAAGATCAACTGGTAGCTGAGAGTATGGATGTAGAGGATGGTAATCCTAATCCTGAAGTCTTATATACTGTGGATGTTGATACTCAAAAGATCAACATTGTGGTAGACAAAGATATAGCTGATAAAACTGAAATTGCTAGTGAGCCTCCGGGTAGATAACAAAGAGCAAAAGGTAGAGACTCAGACTTAGACTGAGACAATGCAAAAAATAGAAAAACAAACAGAGCAAAAGGCTCCGGAATAGGAACAACAACAATAGAAACAAGAACCACAACAACAACAGGAATGGGAACATAAGGAAACAGTGCCACCGGCAATTGGAGAAGTAGAAAAACCATTGCTTAAGGAAATGCAGACAGAAACAAACCTAACAGAGGTCAATACAAGCTTGGTTACTTCCACTGGCGATACTCAGAATGTTAGTTCATCATCAGGCTACAAATCAACTAATGTGACTAAGGTACTATTAGATTCAATCAAAAAGATAATAGACTACAACTCACAAGCTTATAAGGTAATTGATGATACCATACCAATTTTGAAGGTAATTGCTCCTAACTGTAATATAGACAATAAAGATTCTTTGGGACAACTTGATACACTATGTAAATATATCACAGAAAACATTGAGAAAATAAAGGAAGAGACATTGAAGGATAAAATAGAAATTGAAAAGAAGAAATTCTTTGATGAGAAAATAAAGAAGTCTAACAGAGATTTTGACACACTTCTACCGAAATTGTGTAATTTATTGAAAGAGTACAAAACTTTGTACAAAGACACCTATAAGACAAACTTTTTGACTGTAGATATAGACAAGAAGATGAGCAAGGTATAGGATGAGATCAATAAACTTGCAGATAATTTTGTTAACTCACTTGATACACTATCAGTTTTTGAGGAGAAGATAACAAATTTTGAAGAAGATTTACTTAAATTGGAAAGAGAGAAAGAAAGAATAGTGAATAAGGCAAAGCATTTGAGATTAAAACTAAGTCCAAGATTGGACTATCTAGCATCACTGCAAAAGGAAGTATCTGAGGCACTAATACAGGGACAGAAAACACTGGCAGAGCATTTGCAGCATCTCACCAGTATAGTTAAGAGAACAAAGACAACAATAAGAGATAGTAAAAATTTTATGGAGAGTATAAACTTGATTGTGGCAGATCTATTTCAAATTGTAACTTTCCAGTTACAAGGTTGAAACTACAAACTCTACTAACATCTTGAAAACCTTTGTCATTTATGCCAAAGGGGGAGTAGTGGGATGAGAAAATTCAATATCACAGGAATCATATGCTCGGGGGGAGCACACACATTTTTGGTAACTTTTTTTTGGACTTCACATTTTTGATACACTTTTGAAATTTCTCATGAGTGTTGCCATCAATGCCAAAGGGGGAGATTGTTGGCATATGCACACTCCAATGAGACATTCTATGTGATTGAAGGTTTTGTCATTGATGGAAACCTTGCAATCCTATGGCACTGGCAAAGGCAGTACATCGGCATTAGGAGATCACACTCTACACCGGCACTCAGGACACCGACACCGACACTGGCACAAAGAAAGGAAGTATACCGACACAGAGGCCGACATGATTTTGTTATATTATATTTTATTTATTATTGTAAAAACTTTGTAAGCCAACTTGGCAAATCGTAAAATGACTCTTATATATAAAAGAGATCATTGTAGACATTTGAAAAGAGAAAAAAAGCAATAAGGAAAAATATTAGGCAGACCTATTATGCGAAATATAGGCTAAAGGGTTTATGTAAGAAACAGAGCAGCAACCGGTACTGGATTAGGCATTATAGATGCTATTGTAAAGTAGTACAAGATATTGGATTTGTATAATCCTCATTGTAAGTCAGTGAGACTTCCCATTGAGTAGTGAGCTCTAGGCAGTTGGCCTTCCTGCATGTGCAGGCCCCTATTGTAAGTAATATTCTCGTATTGGCCAGTGAGTAAATATTGTGGGTCACAAATCCCACCGAGGTTTTTCCCACACCGGGTTTCCTCGTTAAAACCTTGTGTTATGGTGTGCTTTTCATGTGGATGTTCTTAATTTTGTTTATTGCATTATTTTTTGCATACCGGTACACTATTATAATATGTTCTGCATGTTTTAAGTCAAGAAATTCTAATCACCGGTTAGATACTGATTCACACCCCCCCTCTCAGTACCTATGGGATTCCTAACAATGATCATCATCCCTAAGTCTCATCAATTCCTCTTGCATCTTAGGTCTAAGAACATGATCAATAGGCCTCTATTTTTTCCTAAAAGGTTTTTCATTTGGATCCAAGGGGTTCTCATGTTGAAATAAATTTCTCTATAAGCCTTAAAATCATCATAAGACCATGCAAATACATGCTTATATTTCCTCAGTAGTGCAATAAACATGGATCTGATCTTTGGTGTTATCTTCTTACCAATGTAGACCTTCTTTGGGGATGACTTAGTCCCAAAATTAATTTCTTTCAGATCTTTCTTGTTAAGTGTGGAAGGTTTAGTGATTTTACTATCATTGTTGTCAAATACTATTTTCAGAGCCACCAATCCCTTAGGATTTTTGTTTGTTTTCAGTTGTACCGCTTCATTTCGAAATAGACTATCTTTACCATATTCAACCTCTACAAAGGCATTAAAGCCTATCTCTTGATTCTCATACTCATCAATACAATGAAGAAATTTTATCAAGTCATCATCATTGTTGAATATTTGTTAGTTACAAATGTTATCCAGGAGGGATGGTCTTGTCTTTACTTCAACTTTTGAGATTCCAGCAAGAGTGATATCATCAGTCTTTAGAGCCACACTTAATAAGAAATCAGTCATAATATTCTTAGTCCTATATATCCATGTAATGTTGAAGGCATCCAACAAATTGAATCCCAAACAACACCCTTATACTACTTCAACCTTTTAATTTTTGTAGAGTAGGTTGATAGAATTCAAGATACCACTAACTCTAAATCTCCCCAAGCTAACAACATCTTTATTCCATTTGTTATAGCTAGGTTCTATTGGAAAATGGACATTCTAATGAGAAATTGTAAGTGATTGAAGGTTTTGTCATTGATGGAAACTTTGCAATCATAGGACACCGACAAGACAAAGATACCGACACCGACACCGACAGTGAAAGTAAGGATACCGACACCTTGGCTGACTTCAATTTTGTTTAAAATGTATTTTGTAATTAATTGTAAAATCATTGTAAGCCGACATGACGAGTTGTAATATGATTCATAGATGTATGAGATCATTTTGTAATAGGAAATATATGTGATAGGATGCGAGATAAGCAGACCTAATATGCAAAATATTGGTTAAGGATTTATGTTGTAGCAGAGCTTAAACTGGTACTGAATCTAGCATAGCAGATGCTGAGCTGAAGTAGTACAAGACATTGGATTAGTATAATCCATTTTTATAAGTTAGTGTGACTTCTTTTGTAATTGAGTAGTGAGCTCTAGGCACTTGGCCTTCCTACATGTGCAGGCCCCTATTGTAAGAGTAATATTCCCTTATTGGCCAGTAAGTGAATATTGTGGGTCACAAATCCCACTCAGGTTTTTCCCACACCGGGTTTCCTCGTTAAAATACTATGTTATGGTGTGCTTCTCATGTGGTTGTTGTTATTCTTATTTACTGCATTATTTCTGGTTTACCGATACACAGGTTTGATATGTTTTTCATGTTTTAAGTCAAGTAAATTTCTATTTTGGTTATATACTGATTCACCCTCCCCCCCTCTCAGTATATTTGGGAATCCTAACAATTGGTATCAGAGCCTGGTCCTCTATTTTCAAAAGCCTAACAACTTGAGGAAGATCTTGTCACTGGTAGAGATGGAAAACTTGAGAAAATAATTGGAAACAACTCTTACAGACTATGATGCAGAAAAGGTGAAGAATATCAAACTTGAAGATGATCTAAAGGTTGCTCATAATATTATTCAAGCACTTCAAGAGAATTTTACTATTGCAAGGAACAAGAGAAAAGAACTTTGTGAAAAGATGCAGAATGAGGAAAATGAAAAGGAAACTCTTAATGATTTGATAAACAAGCTAAGACAATAAATCAATACAATAAAGAATGAGATGCAAGATATGACTATGAGATTCTATAAAGAAATTGAAGATAGAAAGAAGAATGAAGAAGACTTGGTTAGAAGACTAAATGATGCTAGACTCAGTCATGAAAATGATATGTTGAAGATAGATCTTATGCACACACACAAAATGACAGAACTAAACTCATAAGAGAGAAAGGAATCTTGGAGAGTGAATTGACTGCTGCAAATCAACACAAGGAGAAATTCAGGAAAAGTTCAAAAGAACTTGATGACATGCTGAAGAATCAGAAACCTAATGGTGATACAAATGGCCTTGGCTTTGAAGTTGGTGAAAGCTCTGGTATTGCAAACAATCATGATCATAGAAAATTGGTAAGACAACCTACTTCTTACAAATTTAATGGCAAATGCTTTAACTGTAACAAGTATGGTCATAGAGAAACTCAGTGTAGATCTAGAAATTATCAGAATACTAATACACTCACCAGTCAATGTTCTAAATGCAACAAAGTTGGTCATAATTCAGAGAATTGCAGAATGAATGTAAGATGTTATATTTGTGGAAGATTTGGACACTTATCTAATCAATTCAGAACACATACCGGCATAGGATATGGGAAAGCTATTCCAAAGAACAATGTGACTTGTTATGCCTATAACAAAATTGGACATAATGCAAAATTTTGTAGAAGTAAGGCATCACCGACAAATAACAAAGATCCTAGTTTGAAAGGTAAAGAAAAGGTTGAAGAGGTAAAGCAAGAATTCTCAAAACAATGGATCAGAAAGTCAGATTTGAATGTTGATGGGAATACTCCTCCACCGGTAGAATAGAGTAACACTCCAACGACAGGAGACTCTTCATCTAACTAAAGAAAAATCCTTTTGGGGGTTTAGCAACAAAATGAAAAATTTGCTATTATTCCCTCGGTTAATGGTGAGAAGTTGAAATTGCTTCTATATCGGCAGATGAATTAAGTTGTGACTTAACCGGGAAGCATTAAATTTGGTAGTTGGCAAAAATAACATTATAAAGAAAGTGTTTTGGCTCCTTTTTCATTCACCAAGCATTCAAATCCTTGAGAGCGCAAAAATTCCCGAGTGAAGGCATTCGAAGAGAAGAAGTGAAGCAATCCATCAAAGCATTCATCCCTAAGGCAGATTGAGGTATTTATAGCTATGGCATCTTCATCCACTCTTGAATTTATTGCAAACCCTACTGTTGTTGAAGTTATTAAGCGCCCTATACCCATTTTCAAACTGGTTCTCGAAATTGCAAGGAAAGATGACAACATAGGTGCTTTTTCTCAAATCCCTAAAAGAGTAGTATATGCTGAAGACCCTAGGATGTATATACATTGTCATATTGATGAATTAGGTGATGATGAGATTAAGAACATGTTTAAAACTGTGATTTGTGATGAATCTAGAAATGTCAAACCTGAACATAAGATAGTAGAAACCCTAGGTTTCACTGAAATTCTTAGTATCCTGGATTTTCCCAAGGATATCATAAGGATTGTGTTAAGCAGAGTACATGGTGAATTTTTCTGGTTAGACTCTATTCATAAAATCACAAAAGAAGCAGTAAAAGTTGTAACAGGGTTACCCTCCATCGGTAACAGACCGGGCAAAACAAAGAAGGTCTCAAATGACACAGTGACAAACCTTACTGGTGCAACATTTGATAAGAGATCTCTAAGGGTAAACGATCTAAAGGATATAAATGTCAGATTTATCAGTATGATCTTAGGTTATAAGGCTACACATGCAAATAGGTTAAACTTAGTTTCTAGCCTATGTATCAAGAGTGCCTATGATATGGTAAATGATAATGCAAGGATAGACATATGCAAATGGCTTAAAGATGAGTTGATAGACAATCTGGGAAAGATTAAAGGAGATAAGAAAGGAACATTTAGATTCATAAACTTACTTGTTTGTTTGATGTTGTACATAACTAAACAAGTACCCGGTATTGGTGCTAGAGAGTTTGGCTTTGACATCCCGGTAGGAAAACAACTATTAGATTTATTGAACAATATTGGAGAGAACAGGGAGAGAAACATAAATGAGCATTTTCAAGCATTGAAGGCTCGAATGAAGACTAGAGTAAGACTATCACAAGCTATTGTGGATAAGTATCAAAAGGAAATCTGTTTTGTGATCAAGAAAGATGAAATATGGATGGAAGCAGTTGTCCCTCGAACTATTTGGGTAACTAAAATGGGCTATGAAACAGACAACAACATCATAGAAACATATGCAAAAGCCCTCCTTGAAGCTCCAAAGGAACCGGAAGAGGAAGTTTTTGGAAAAGATGAAATAATAGAAAGTACTATTCAATCTAAGAAAAGGGTTAATAAAGTTGAAGCAACTATAATAAAAGGAACCCGACAGGAAAAGGCAATCAAGGAAGATGTTTTGAGACAAACTGGTATAAGTGAAAGTGAGTTGGAAGCACCTCAACCGAAAACTTATCTTTCACCGATTGGAACTTCTTCTAAAAGTGATATACCTGTTATATTTAAAAGGGGGTAAAGAAAAAGAAAACCCTCACTGGCACCCTCTCCTACACCTAAAAGAACAAGACAAAAGCAATAGGCAGTAAGGCCTCTGACAAAGAAAATGACTCCTAAGAAGAAGAAGGTGAAAGAGACTATTGCTCCTCTAGACAAACTTCTTAGAGAAATTACAGAGGATGGTAAGTTGAAGAACATCAATAAAATATACAACACACTATCAGTTAATGATAAGGAAAGCATAGAAAATAGTCTAATTCTACACTTAGATACATACAAGAAATTTTTGATGCAAATTGTTGATGAAATTCCAAATGACTTGTATAGGAGATTAGAAGCTGGAAGATTAGCCATTGTTGAACTGGATAAAAAGATTAAGATTGAAAAATTACTGGCAGTGCATGCAGTTAACTCACTTGATGAAATAGACAAATTAATCAGTGAGGCTAACCAGATAGTATTTTCTACTGCTCACTGACATGTAGCACTAATGGCTAGCAGAGTGACTGAAGTATCTGAGGAAACAACAGATGGATGGGATATATTCTTTGTGGAAAAAGAAAAAGAGGAAGAATTACTTAGACCTAAAACTATCAAAGTATATCAAAAGGACAGAGATAAGGGGAAAGGTAACGTAGGTGGACCACCAAGCCTGAAAATAACTAACAATGTGCCCCCACCTCTTTCAGATACACCATCGGTAGACACTACTGAAAATCAACCGACCACTGAGAGTATGGAGACTCCGGTAGAAGATACAAATCCTGAATCAGGAATTTTGTATACAGTAAATGTAGACACTCAGGAAGTTAACGTTTTGGTTGATAGAGAAACCACTGAGGATAAACAGAAAAATGTGACTACTAATTCACCAGCTATAGAGATTGAGATGAACACAGAACAACCAGCATAGACAAAGAAAGTGACAAAGGATACCATTGAGAAACTGATAGAAACAATAGATAAACCATCTGAAGAACTAGCTAAAGAGAGTTCAGAGGTACAAATTGGGATTACATCTGAGAAACTGGAAGTTAAAAGCTCAGAGAAACTTTCTGAGACACAGATAGAGAAACCAAAACTAGTACATGTTGAAGCACAGGTTTAGATAGACACAATGCCACCGGCTGAAACTAAAAAGCATAAACCTTTGTTTGTAGAAATGCAAACACGGACAAACCTACCAGAGGTCGAATCAAGCAAGGAATTTACCACAACCGATAGCATGGCTATTATAAAGACTGTTGGACAAACATCTAGTATAGCTATGACAAAATTTAGACCTACTAATGTAACAGAGGTTCTGTTAGATTCAATAAAGAAGATCATAGAATGCAATGCACAAGCCTATAAGGCTATTGATGATACAATACCAATTCTTAAATTGATAGGACCAAAATTGTAGTGTTGAAAATACAGATTCTTTAGGTCAACTAGACACATTGTCTAAATTCATTACCGACAACCTACTAACTATTGATCAAATAAATGAGAATACATTTAAGGAGAGAATGATAAAAGAAAAAGAGAAATTATTTGAGGATATTTTAAAGGAGAACAAGGAAGAAATGGACATTCTTTTACAGGAACTTGGAGAAATAATCTATGACTACAAGAAACTGTACAGGGACACCTGAAAAATGATTGTATTAACAGAAGATCTTGATAAGGTGATTAGCAAAGCTCAAGAGAAGATAAATAATATTGCTGACAATTTGATTGGAACATCAGATTCATTTTTGGAGTTAGAAAAGAAGATTGCAAAACATGAAGAGAAAATAAAGAAGTTAGAAAATGACAAACAATGAATAAAGGATAAGGCAAAGGACTTGAAATGCAAACTTAGTCCAAGACTTGACTACCTTACTTCTCTGAGAAAAGAAATATCTCAAGCTTTGGTTCCCAGACTGAAGACAACAGAAGAGAAAATGCACATACTTACCGGTACAGTGCAGAGAAGACAAGAGGCAATAAAAGATAGCAAAAGTTTTAGGAATGGTATAAACTTAGTTTTGACAGACATCTTTCAGATTGTAACCCATCGGTTACAAGAATCCAGGCAGGACTCCACTGACAGCGAATGACAACCTTTGTCATTGATGTCAAAGGGGGAGTAGTGGGATGAGAAAAATGGTCAAAAGGAAGGGGGACTTCATCTGCTCAGGGGGAGCATACAATTTTGGAAAGATAATTTTTTGACAGACTATTTTTGGATATCATTTTGGACACTTTTGATTTTTCTCATGAGTGTTGCCATCAATGCCAAAGGGGGAGATTGTTGGCAAATGCACACTCCAATGAGAAATTGTAAGTGATTGAAGGTTTTTTCATTGATGACAACCTTGCAATCATAGGACACCGGCAAGACAAAGATACCGGCACACAGGACACCGACAGTGAAAGGAAGGATACCGACACCTTGGCTGACCTCAATTTTGTTTAAAATATATTTTGTAATTAATTGTAAAAACATTGTAAGCCGACATGGAAAGTTGTAATATGACTCATATATGTATGAGATCATTTTGTAATAGGAAATATATGTGATAGGATGCGATATAAGCATACCTAATATGCACAATATTGGTTAAGGATTTATGTTGTAGCAGAGCTTAAACTGGTATTGAATCTGGCATAGTAGATGCTAATATGAAGCAGTACAAGACATTGGATTAGTATAATCCATTTTTGTAAGTTAGTGTGACTTCTTTTGTAATTGAGCAGTGAGCTTTAGGCACTTGGCCTTCCGGCATGTGCAAGCCCCTATTGTAAGAGTAATATTCCCTTATTGGCTAGTAAGTAAATATTGTAGGTCACAAATCCCATTGAGGTTTTTCCCACACCGGGTTTCCTCATTAAAATACTATCTTATGGTGTGCTTCTCATGTGGTTGTTGTTATTCTTGTTTACTGCATTATTTCTGGTTTACCGGTACATAGTTTTAATATGTTTTTCATGTTTTAAGTCAAGTAAATTTCTATTTTGGTTATATACTAATTCACCCCCCCCTCTCAGTATATTTGGGAATCCTAATAGGTTCAAACCAAGGATCAAGGCTTCATATTTTGCTACATTGTTAGTGCATTTAAATAGCAGCTGGAATAAATATTTAAAGGTCTTTCCACTAGGTTCCACCAATACAATCCCAACCCCTGACCCCTCTTTACTTTAATCTTCATTGAAGTACATGTGCCACAAACCTCCTTGATCATTCAGAGCTTCATAACTCATTTGGTTAGTATTCTGTAAAAGTGGTTGAGTTGGCTCAATTATGAAGTTTTCCATGTCATTGTCACAAAAACACACCATATTGTTTGGGTCCACACACTCTACTATGGTGTCTAATCTAGACTTTCTCTCCAATTTCACATCCTGACCATTGACTGAAATGGTGGCATATGATAAGTCCAATTGTACATTGCCCCCGACCACTGTTGTCCATTACCTAGACAATAACATTCCATAATATGGAGGGACATCTACATGGCATGTAGCTTTACGAAAGTTTGCAAGTTTGACCTCTAAGTTCTTTAAAATACCAATAAATTGTATGAATATATTATCCATAACATAAAATATCTCATAGTTACAACCAACTCATAACCCCAATTCTTTCATGACTCCTACTGGCATTATGTTAATGGCATCCGTCGAGTCTATCATGTAATTTTTTATATATTTATTGTTGACCAACAATGCCAAATAAAAGGGGTCTACCTGAGAGGGGGTTTTGGTGATTGTAGTTCCTAAATAAACCTCAAGGATATGTATGGTTTCTAATTCCCCATTTAAAAAAAAATGTCATTTTCTTCCTAAACATGACATGCATTATAATTTTTTAATACACTATTCTCAATCTATGTCTTTTGAAATACATTAGGAACATTGGATATTAATGACAGTGCATTGTCCCTATGTTCTTGAATTCTCATAATTTCTAACAAAGGAGCTGAGATCTTTATTTGTGACAAAGTTTGAACCACATCAAATATAGGTGTACTAGGAATACCTGGTTTACTCTCCTTTTGTATGGAAAGTTTTTGTTGTTTATCCTCCTTTATTGTTGCGGGTTTCTGGGGTTCTTCAATTGGAGCTTCCTTTGTAGGCTTCTTGTATTTATAATTTGCCTTGGGAATTTATTGCTGGGCTTGACTTGTTTTAGTTGTCTTATTCTTATCATCTACATTTTGGGAAGCTTGTTGTGCCTTAGGGTCTGATTGCTTGTTTTTCATGAAAAGCCCTCCTAGCCTTCCCTGATTTGGTAGAGCCCCCTTTGAGCTTAAATTATAATCATTCTTAGCCCGAGAAATTGCACCTATAATTAATTGTATTATTTATTCTTCTAAGGGTCTCCTCAAGTTGATTTTATCTAATTGTGAATTAGTTGCATGCACTTTGTAATATTTTGCATCTTCATCATCTGAGAATATATCTTGTTGATGTCCTAAACTCCACCTCCTTTGGGTATCAACATCTAGTTCAATCCAATCATCTTCAGAGGAGGAATACCCTATGCCACCATGATATGATCCAAGAGAGAGAATATTGATCATATTATCTTTCTCAAACTCATCCTCCATACATCTTGTATAGGTCTTATCTGTCTCTTCCATAACTTTTGCAATTCCACATTGAGACTACCCATGAGGCAGATTACAAATGACACACCAAGGATGGTCCTCCATAAACTGAGAACCTTATTTCTTTAAGGGATTAGGTATATCCTTGTTGGTTGAAGGCTTCTGATTATTAATTATAGGCTTTCCATTTTTCCAAGTTGTGTTATATGACATGTCATGCAATCTTGGCATGTCATGTCTTTGATAGTTTGGCTTGTAATGTGATAGTCCTTTTTCATTTCTAGATATTTTGTAGTTCAAGTCCTTGAGAGCACTCATGACTGTCCATCTTATCCTCTTATTTTGATTACTTATTATAATTTCCTTTGGATTCTGCAAGATCTTGACATCATCCCTCCTAGCTACTTTGCCTGAATCTTTTTTATTGTTCTCTATGGTTTGTGCAACCTTAAAGGCCTCATTAAGAGTTGGAGGATTTTTGGATCTAAGATCATAACCAATCTTAAGATCAAATGCATCATAGTAGAAGACCAAACACATGTGATTCATGGGTTTCAAATATGGAGGAATCTTGTTAAACAATTTGATAAATCTATTATTGAAACTGGATACCTCCTCATTGTGACCTTTCTTTATGCTTGTCAGCTCATGAAGAGAAAACTTGGGATCAGAATGATCTCCATATTGGTCCTTAAACATTTTCTTAAAATAAGCAAAGTATCTTATGGATAAGTCAGGCAAACTCCTATACCATTCTCTAGCATCATCAGTGAGTGACTGCATGTGATCTTCACCCATAACAACATTACTCCCTAAGAACTTAGGTAATGCATTTCTCAGCTCATTTCTTATTGCATTAGTGTAACTTTGAATTCTAGTGAAATGAATTTGTCTATATCTATCTAGTTGCATGGGTCTCCTAGTAAATTGATCTTGTTACTAGTTGTGGACATGTTATTGTTGTTGTTGTTGTTGTTGCATAATCCCTTGGTTTGGAATTTGTTGATGTTTCTATTGTTGATTATTAAATTTCTGCACAAGGATTTGTCGATGTTGTTGATGTTGGCTTGCTAATTGCTGTTGATGTTGCAAAAATTGCAAGTATTGTAGGTAAGCATTATTCCCTCCTAATGGATTGTGTGGTGGATGTAGTGGAAAAGCATGGAATTGGGAAAACAAGGGGTATTGTGGAGGTGGTGGAAGAGGAATGTTCCTATATTTTGGTCTACTAAACTGGTTTGGCATTATATATTGTTGTTGTTGTTGTTGACTAGCATGTTGTTGACTAGTACTTGCTTGATTAGCATTGACATTTTAAGTACTTATGGGTGGTAAACTCATACTTGCAGACACTAAAGACATATTTGGCATGTCGGTAGTCCATGGGATAGACATTGGTATAGTGCTAGTGGCAACACTTGAGACACTTTCTTGAGTATTACTACGAGTATGACCCATAGGTTGAGAAGTGACTAAGCTTATCGTAGAAGCCTGGGTAGTGGTACTAATAGCAGAACTAACATGGATGTTTCTAACACCTGGTTCACTTGGTGGTGGAAGAGAAGATGAGGAGGATTTACCACTTCCAATAGCAAAAATAACAAGTACTTGATTTTCCACATTGTTACTAGGTTCACCATAAAGAGATGAGAAGGGAAAAGTTGTCTGTGAGGCCAAATTCAAGATCTCTTGAACCATCATTTCCCTCTCCCTTATGACCTGTAATCTATCCTTTTGAGCTCTCACCTATTCTAACTATCGTTAAAAATCTTCAAGTGACTCTCCAGTGTCATTACCCGAAGTAGAGCAAACATTTGAGTTAGTAGCTTGAGTCTCAAATGAGGTTTGTACAAAAGGGTAATGTTAATATTCTTTCAGAATGGTTCATGTGCAGCATTTTGGTAAAGTTTTGGCCCCTTCCTTTAATTTTGACCTGCTCTTCAGATCCCTCGCGCTTGCCAAGTGGTGTCTCAATGTTTCTCTAAGAGGCTCTCTCTTCTCGCCCGCTGTTGAGAGGGTATGGAGCTACCACATGGCGTTGGTATTTTCTTTGGCGTATGCTTCTTGGCCCCACCATCTTTCGTGTGATGGCAGCAACACTTGGTGCCCCCATGTTGCATGTTCTAGTTCTCTTTTTGCACTCAACTTTGGATCTCCCTCAAGTCACCGCATGTCTTCCATGATGGTTCGTGGACTAGAATATTGTTTGTGTTGCGATTTTCTTGTTTGGCAGATGCAAGGGTCACCATGATACGGTTGAGGTAATAACTTTGAAGGTCATTTTTAGGTAGCATCTCACAGAGTGCCACACTGGGAGATTCTCATAAGAACCAGTTTCTAGGATTTTGCTGATGCTTGCGTACTATTTGTTAAGAGTCAGGGGCTCTATATAGGCCTTATTTTTATGCTATTTTAGAAGTTCAAACTTTAGAGAGAACATTTTTAGACTTTCCTTCCAAAAAAATTTCCAAGTGAATATACCCACATATCAGCAAAACCAATATGTAAGTAACCGAGCTTCCTCAAGTCAGTAGAATGTCTAGATAGTTCAATGCCCAATCCTTTGTAAATTGTCTATCCCAGCACCAATAAAGAGTTGACTGTAAGACATAATAATCTAGCGCATGACACCAATTCTTGGTGTTTTCCATGTAACAAAGCCCACGCCCCAAGAAACTAGCCCATGTAACAAAGCCCACGCCCCAAGAAACTGGCCGAAAGGTAATTTGCAACAAAAAATTGTAGATCAGTGAAGCCAAGGTGTTGCCTTGGATGATTCAGTTTATGCATCCCCTGGCATGGACAATGCGGCTCTCATCGCACAGATGCAAGGTATGTCAATAGAGTAGGAAATGGAGATAGATCTAGACCATGCATTATTCTCTTGGATGGAGGATGAGAACGTCGTGCTCACAAATGGCGCAATTTCATCAAGCTCAGGGGCTCCTCAAGTGTAGTTAGATTACAACCTCCAATCAAAAAGACATTTTATGGGAGAGAATGTAGGCATGCAGGGGAGGTTCATCTTAGATTAAATTTCCTGAACAACCCACAGTTGCTACCACATATTCGAGAAAGCAATTTATTCACTATAAGCCGAGAGAAGCAAAAACATCAATGCCATCAGTATTGGACGTGGTGGAGCAGCTAAATAAAGCCCCAACTAATGTCTCCTTATGGGATCTCCTTAGCATCCTAGAGCAGAAGAATCATTTAAAAGAAGCTCTGTTAGAGGTGGAGAGACCTACTGACATGAATATTTCCAGTTCTTCGCAGGCTAATGAAGAAAGACTTGCACCCCCTATAGAACAATCATGCTCACCGACAGTGTTGACAAATGAGGTCATACCGCCTAGATCCCAAGTGGAAGGTAAGCCTAAACCAAATCCCTTTCTATTTGACCCTCATAGTAGGAGACTAGCTATTACATAATTCTATGATAGATTTTGGGGCTAGTACCACCGTCATGCCTAAGCAAATTGCTGAGGTTTTGAATATTAAATACGAGCCTCTAATTAGGGGTGTTATGCAACTAGATGGAAATAAAGTCCAGACTGCGAGTCTTATTAAAATCCTTTCACTGATATTGTTTGTGTGTCCTAGTGTCACCGTGTCCCAAGAAGTAGTACTTATTAACATACCACATGTTTTCAACCTCTGCCTTTCCCTAGACTTCACCGCCAAAATTGGAGGTTACCTATCTTTAGATTGGTCCCACCTCATCCTCCAGACCCAACATGGTTCTAAGCTCAAAATTCTTTCAGATTCCCTACACACTGAGCACGTAACGGATCAAGCTATTCTCAACTAAGAGCCTACTCATACCTCCATCTCTAATGATGAGAGAAAAATGGTAGAACTTCTCTAGGATGAAGAGGTGACCGAGGATATTACACCAGAGTAAGAAGCTTTTCTCAACGAATTCATAAATTCTAATCCATATTCCAATTACCATGCCACGGGTCTTGGTACCTATTGTATTTTTGGTGAGGATCAAATTATCACAAAATTAACTAAGGGTCCACTAACCAAGGAGGAATTGTATTCCACACTCTAGACCTTGCACTTTGATGGTGCAAGATGCAAGGCAGGTTCAGGCGCTGGAATTTGCCTTACTTTGCCTTTAGGTGAAAAAATTGTGAGATCTTTCTGCCTATAGTTTACTTGCTCCAACAATGAAGCAAAATATGAAGGGTTTATCTAAGGCCTAAGTGTAGCAGAAAGGATGGGCATAAAATAGCTGAAAGTTTTGGGTGATTCTGAGCTAATTATGCACCAGGTCTAAGGAATATCAAGTGCCAAGCATATCCGCATGAGGTCCTACCATCAAAGGACATGGGATCTGATTAAAAGCTTTGATGCCTTCAACATCCAAAGGATTCCTTGAAAGAAAAATGCATCCGTTGATCGGATGGTCACTATTGGGTCACAATTCAACCATGTTGTGGACTTGCTCGCCAACTCCCAGGTGGTCTGCGTGATCATTCAACCAGCTATTCCAAACAATGACACCCACTGGCAAGTTTTTGAGAATGATGAGAAAATTGCTCTGTTCATTCAAAACTCCAGAGAGTTTGCTGATCAATTGCAGTCTAAAGTAAAGGAGGCTTACAGGGATCAAATCATTCGATTGAAATCCAACAAGCTCCCAAATGGATTGATCACCCTGGAGAATTTATTTGACCATGATGATGCTAAAAATGACAAACAAAAACTCACGGCTGATAAAGGTGACTACGCTGAAATGTCAGTAGGGAATGACAGAACACTCAAGGTCAGAAAGGAAGTTCCCCCAGAAGATCGAGAAAGATTGGTTTGATATTGTGACGAATATGTGGGTGTGCTAGCATGGTCATATGAGGATTTGAAAGATTAAAATTCTAGCATCATTCAGCAAACCATTGAGCTCGTTGATGGGGCCACACCGGTTCAATAGAAGTAGAGACCTGTCAATCCAAAGATTGAGTTTCTCATGGCACAAGAATTGAAGAAATTGATAGAGTCCAAGATTGTCTAACCCATTAAGCATAGTACATGGGTATCAAATTTGGTACCAGTCAGAAAGAAGAATGGGGATATCCAACTTTGTGTGGACTTCCATGACTTAAACCAAGCCTCTTTAAAATACCATTACCCTTTGCCACCAATGGAATAGTTGTTAAGCATTGTGGTAGGGTTGGAGATGTTTTCAAAGTTGGATGGATTAGGTTATAAACAAGTGTTGGTAAAGCCAGAAGACCAACATAAGACAACCTTCACAACCAAATGGGGAACATTTCCTACCAGAAAATGTTGTTTGGATTGTCAAATGCAGGTGATACTTTTTTAGAGGGCTATGGATCAGGATTTTAAGGAGATGATTAATAAAATTATCCTCCTCTACTTGGATGACCTGAAAGTGTTTTCAAAGTGTAAAGAGGATCATTTCGACCATCTCAAACTAGTTTTCCAGAAGTGTTTGGATGTCAGCATTTAATTGAACCCAAAGAAATGCAGCTTTGGGGTCCCACAAGGGAAATTATTGGGAGACGTAGTGTCAAAATAAGGAGTCTCCCTCGATCCAAATTGAGTGAAGGCAATAAAAGAGCTTCCTCTTCCTGTCAACAAGAAGGGTGTTTAGTCCTTCCTAGGCAAAGTCAACTTTGTTAGCTGTTTCATTTCAGACTTTGCTGGAATGGTGAGGCCTATCATGCTAATGCTTAAAAAGGAAATGCATTTTAAATGGACTCCTGAAACAAAAGAGGTGTTTGAGAAGATCAAAGATTCCATCTCTTTCGCTCCAGTACTCTCCAACCTTGATATGTCTAAGGATTTCATAATGTATGTTTTCTCTAGTGATTATAGCATTGTCGTGGCACTAACCCAGAAAGATACAGACAAAAAGGGTGAGCATCCCATAGCTTTCCATTCCAAAACTCTAAAAGAGTATGAAGCTAAATACAAATTTGTTTAAAAACAAGCACTGGCCATTGTCAAAGGCCTCAAAAATTTCATGCATTTCATTGCCTACAATAACACTATTGTGTATGTCTCTCATCCTTCAGTCTGGGAGTATATAATGGAGGATGAAATTAGAGAGAAAAGCGCAAACTAGATTACCAAGATCTTAGAATATTACATTGATGTTAGGCCCACTAAGGTAATCCACAGAAAAGGCCTTTGAAAATATATAGCCCAAGAGTCTGACCCTTGAGAAGCCAAGACTACTACAGAGGAGATTGCAATGTTCACCTCTGAGCGAACAGAAGCAAGTTGGATTGAGAATCGAAGACACTTCATGGAGACAGGAATCTTCCCAATTGATATTTCTCTTGAAAAGAGGAGATTCTATAGGATGCAGAATAGCAGTTTCTGCCTTGTTGAAGGAGGAATTTTTAAAAGGAATTTTGATAGGATTCTGCTCTGTTGCATGGACCAAGACCAAGCCCATAAGATCTTACATGAATTCCACCATGGCCTTTCAGGGGGTCATTATTCAATGCAAACCACCATCATTAAGATTACTCATGTTGGGTATTTATGCTCCTCAATGTTTAAGGACACACATGCTTTGGTAAGAGAATGCATGGAATGTCAATACTACAGTGGTATGCGCAAGAAGGCAGCAATGCAACTCAAGCCAATAATCGTGGAAGAACCCTTTACCCAATGGGGTCTAGATTTCATAGGGATGATTAATCCACCTAGCTTAGCCAGACATAAGTGGATCCTTAGTACTACTAACTACTTCACCAGATGGTCTGAGGCTATACCCCTTAGGAATTCATTAGAAACAAAAATACTAGCATTCTTGGAGCAGATAATATGCCGGTATGGTCCACCAAAGACCATAATATCAGATAATGCACACACATTCACGGGCTCCCATGTAACCCAATTTTCTCTCTACCAGGGCATATATTTGAAGACTTATTCGAATTATTACCCTCAAGGAAATGGCCTATCCGAGTCTACTAATAAAAGCCTTATAAGACTCATTAAGAGAATGGTGTATGCACACAAAAGGGAGTGGCATCACCACTTGAGAAGCGTATTATGGGTAGACCGGATCACGCCCAAGCAAATTTTAAAGAATTCTCTATACAAGCTTGTTTATGGCAAGGACAACTTATTCCTCCTATCTTTGGAGATCCCCACTTTGCATCTCCTCAAGTCCATTAAGGTGGCTAAAAAGGAGCCCATGGAGGTAAGGTTGGTAGATCTTATGGAGCTAGAAGAAGCAAGGGAGGTGGCATTTGAGTCTCTTCAAAACCACCAACAAACCGTCAAGAGGTGGTTTGATAACGAGAAAAGTTATGACCTAGAGCTCAAACTGAGTGATCTTGTTTTAAAATATAATGAGAGGGCGGCCAGGCCAGGTCAGCATGCTAAGTTTGATGGTTTATGGGAGGGACCCTTCCGCATCATGAATTGTAAGGGGTTTAATGCTTTCGATCTCAAGAATATGCAGAGGGGATTTCTCGAAATCCCAGTTAACGGGTTTCATCTTAAACCTTTCTATTAAGTTTAGTGCCCCCAACATAAATATTGTATTCTAGTGTGCCTTATTTATTTAATTATGTTTCTTCATGCATTGCAAGGAAAAGAAGTAATTCATAAGATACGTAATAATAAGAAAAAGTTTCATTATATTATATATCACTATCTTTATACAATGGATAAATAGGCTTGCAGCCTATAGATCTTAGTGGCAAGGTGACATTTTTTCAGATGTCTTCCTCATCCTCATCCTCATCCATGAGAAATTTTGAGTCATCATCTTCATCATCATCATCTCCTAGCCACTCGCAGCCAGAGTCACTATCGAATTCCTTAGATATCGACACCAGCACCAGGTTCGGGAGAATGTGTGGCGTTAGTATCTGTGGGAAGATGTGGTCGTGGAACTCGTTATACCATTATGTGTTGGCTAGAGTGGGCACTATTAGATGGAATCTGAGGAGGAACTCCGCAGTGCACTCAATGCAGAGGTGATGAGCGGACAATGACATGCTCTTCAAGCTGCCTATAAGCAAATACCAAGTCACCTCCTCTCCGAGGGTGATGAAATGTTGCAAGTTTGAGACCAAGGACAAACCTCTAAAAGGGAAAAAGTATTTCATAACATCCTCAAGGCCGCCCAGATACTCTAATGGGAAGAGTGCCTTGGTTAGCTCCATCATCAAGTAGTCGCCTCTCCCAGCATCCAGCAATGAAGCCATGAAGCAGGAGCAGATATCGATGATGACATGATATCTGTCAACGTCATCAATAAAATCCTACCCTAGCACCCATTTAATTATAGCAGTGATCAACGTATTTCTCCACTACGTCATTCCTTGCAACCTCTGGTCTAAAATGTTGCCAAGAAAAGCGACTTGTGGCTTGCTGCTGGTAAGCCTAACAGGAGTATCCATAACTCAAGAAACTCCACCATTGAGATGATTTATGTGCGAAAGAATGTCTAAAAAGACATATTTATAGCTGATGTCTAGCTCTAAGTAATAAAATCAAATTAAGAGCCAATGCTCTTGATCTCTGATGTGGTTTTCCTTTCTCATTACACGCACAAGTGAATGGAGTCAGGCCTAAAGGTTGCGCATATCCTATCCGGAGCCTCGAAAAGAAAAATAGTATATCTAGATGCCATGTGTATTTTTGAGTACATCGTGCCTTAACCCGATAGTCCGCAGGTTTGTTCTGGCTGTGTATTTTCTCTTAAATAAGGAGATCCGTCTGGACAGGCAAATCATCCCTAGTGGATTGGAATGATGGCAAAGTGGGCTAAAGTCTTTTAAAAAATGCAAGTGGTGGTTCTTTTCCCCATTTTAGCATCAATGTTTCCTAGAACATAAAGTGGCATATGTGTCGATAGATGCATATCATGAATGCTTCTTTTTTGTGCACAAATCTAGGAATGCGGTATATTTAAGAAAAGAGATTCAAAAGTGAATGTCATATTTGTGTTTTGCATTCCTAGTGCCAAAAGTAATAGTATCAGAAAAGCTCACCTGCAAGAATGGAGATGGATACCATAGCCTCAAGTCCTTCACAGGGTGAAATGTGGGTGGATATATACGGAGAAGTTTCATACTCATCCCACACCATGCCCCCCAAACCCAAATCTAAGATAGTCACCCGCAATTCCATGGCGGTGATTGATTCCTTAGAAGAGGTCATTGAGCCCAAACTACACAAATAGTCGAGATCTCTCAAGGAGGCTGCGTTCAAAAGAATGCTAAATCACATAAGCGAGCCATAGTCTGCGACATTAAAATTTTGGCATTCTATCACTCCTCAATTTGTGGTCCCTATGGTTCCACATTGTCCAGAATTAGTGGCTGCATGCACAAGCAAATTCATTCTAGACTCTCTTTCGATACAGGGCTTCTCTTTGTAGGTCAACATAACCCCATAAGTTATTCGGGATATGATGTTTTGCCCTAGAATTGATAGCATAGAGGTGTTTGATAAAGACTCTATGGAAGACTATTGGCATCGAAGGTGAGATATTATCTCATTTTGTCAAACTGATTTGTATTGGTTTTCAATAGTCGAGCCTCCAAAGCTCCCTATCCACTATAGAGATTTAAAGAATGATGATCTCAAAGCTATCTCTTCTACCATTGCATTCCTATGTGGTCATGAAAATGACCGAGGTATCACTGCTTCTATAATGGTTTCTTGTTCAAATGTTGGAAGTAGAAAGAGCCATTCCATTTTGACTTCTCTGTGTTGATAGCCAAAGAAATGGTGAGGCAGTTGATTGATTTTGAGCAATCACGGTGGTTCAGGTTTGCCTCATTCCTAGTTCATTTGTTCATGCACCAGAATGTCACTTTCATTAGTCGATTCATGTCATTGACTACTCATGATGAGTTAGGAAATAAAATGTCTGTGTCCACCTAGACCCCCGTATTATTAGCCACTTATGATGTATACCAGTTTTCAGACTATTTCCTGGCTCTCGTCCTTCTCAATCTTGGTGTCATCCCTAAGGAGCCTCACACTCATTTTTCCCAAATTCAAATAAATTGGATGATTAATGAATGCCCCCACTGCGACTGGTTCTTCGGTAAGGATTTCTCTTTTGTCCGAGTGCATGGCTTCTCTGAAGAACCCTTCCACCTTCCCACTTATGTTACTTAGAGAACCCTGGCTCTCGAGATGTCCCAATAGCTGGTGGAAGTTGAAAAGGCTATAGGGGGTGGGAAATCATGATACATCTATTACTGAGGACCACAAAGTTATTGGCCCTATTATTCTTGAGCGAAGAAGCCTTGTGGAGAGAGTCCTGACCTCCAAGCTAGTGCAACTAGGCTTGGTAGTGTTGGATGATGTATGGAGCTATGACTTGGATGGCTGTCTGTCCAGTAAACACTGGAAAAATACTATTAATCATGTGCCGTAGAACTCATGGGAGGGACACAACTGCCCACTGATGAATGATCCAAGACTTTATATGGGTCTTAGTGACTTTTCTTTCCTTGAGCACCCCCCATGGTTAGATTTTTACCATATCTTTCAAAGGCAAAATCCAGCTAAGCCTATTCCTCGGAACACGTGGCAAGCCATGAAAATCAATCGTTGGCTAAAAAAGAAGACAAATTATTTCTTTATCTATCGCCAAGAGACTAATTAGCCTAAGGATAATCTAGGGAATGCCCATTTTGATGAGCATTTTGAGGAAGAATGGCGCAATCATAATAAGTCAGAAGAAGAAACAAGTGATGAGTCCTTGTGTAATGACTCCTCCCTTGAGAAGGTCCAACCCTAGGAGGATGAGATTATAAATATAGAAGAGCAAGATATCGAAACTGACATTTGAGTTTCTCTTGTTTTCTCAATTTGGAAGCCTCGTTCCTAATCTGCCAAGAGATCAGCTGAGAAGAAGATACCCGATTCCCCTTCCAAGAAGAAACAATATTTGGGTTCAACAAATAAGGGTTCGTCTTCTCAAGCCCCTGAGGTTTCTCCAGCCCCCCAACAACTGGTGGCTTCTACATGTTAGGTACACTCTACTCTTCCTTTCCTCTTTGCCCAATCTATGGTTTCCTTAGCTCCCCAAGTTGCATTGATGTCTGCTTAGGTCCCTACTACTCTTACATTAGCCCCTATTGGAACACCAGTTGAGGCTCAAGTTGCGTCATCGGAGGTTGTTTCTTTGATCCCTGCCCTTATGTCATTTTTCTTGCAATGATTTTCTCGCAAATTTCTACTACAGTTGTTATTTCACATAGGCTTGGTTTTGGAGAGTCCACTCCTCCCCCAAATGTTAGTATAGCATCCCTTGATCCTTCTCTTTTAGGAGCCTCTCCCTTTGTACCATTAATCTCTCCAACCATGTTAGTGCAACCCATTCAAGCCACTTTCATCGGCCCTATTTCCTATTTCCCCTATATCATCCCTCTTGGTGTAGCATTTGTAGGGAAAGCCATTCCGGTCCTGGATACTTTTTATCAGCAAGTTTCCTCTTCCAAATCTACGCGGGTCAGTCGGGTATGCAAGAGAAAGGAGAAAGATGGTGCTAAGCCAGACCGATTGCATGTGCAGACACATTTAAGCAATGAAAGTGATAATCTCCTCTTTGCAACCATGTTCCCAAAGGTCAACAAGTTGGAGGCCCAAAGGAAGCCCAATGATTACACTCTACATGTTGTCGGGGTTAATCTCTCAAATGCCACAGTTATGGATAAAGTAGAAATGATGGAAGAAAATTTGAAGGTGGTGTCTTTGGATTTCATCAAGAAGAGTCATTGTCTAGACAACATGCAAACATAGATCATCCACCTCTGAGAACAAATGGATACTTAGAGGAAAGAGGACAAAGCTAGAAGTGTTAAGATAAATGACTTGCAGGGCTTGTTAACTCAAGTCAACTCTAAAAAAGGGAAGTTGAAGTCTGCCCTGAACAACGTGAGTTCTCAATTAAAAGGGAAAGAAGCAACAAGGAATGTGGCATTGAAAGAATTGCAAGAGAGGGAGTAAGAGATACACCAGCTAAAAGAAGATTCTAGAGATGCTACCCATATTCATACTTAGCTACGAGAGGAGGTCCGCTTGAAGGAAGAATATGCTTCATAGTTGAGCGAAACATAGGTCACGCTTTCTGAAGAGACAACAAAGTTTGAAATAGAAACGTGTGAGACACAGAGTAACCTAGAACAAACTGAGAATAAATTCCAGGATATAGAGAGATTATTACAACTAGAGAAGAATCACACAACATAGCTTCAGGAGGCTTTTCAAGATCGAGGTACTAAGATCCTTGCTTTGGAATATCAAGTGTCCCATGAGAAGAACAGATGCAAAAATCTCCAGAATGAGATAAGAGAAAAGGATGATGAAATCACACACTTATCTCATCTCCCTCCTACTCTGGAAGTTTCCCAGGATCTATCTCCGATCATGAAAAAATTATGTATTTCTCATTGGGAGAAGATCAAGTAGTATTGCCCTTCGCTACAACTCGTGTTGAGGTTCTTGGGTGAGGCGTAATTTCTTTGTGCTGGAACGGGCACTCTTATTGATAACATTACATTTTTCATTGGTCCTAAACTCCCCGTGGCCCAGAGTTTGATTCAATTGTTGTATGTTTCTTTAGATGATGAATTAAGAGAAAAAGGAGTGGCGGATTGCAAACAATTGATCAGGAAGGCCAACATTTTCATTAACCAGCACAGGGCAACCATGTGAGCATCAACAGTGCTTGAGTCCTTGAATATTTTGGTTCTAGATATCAAGAAGCGTATAGAAAAGTTTGTGTTCCTGGGTCTGCCTTCACCTTTTCTCGCAGATGGCTTTGTGCTAGGGATCGAGAAAGTCATGAATCAAATCGAGCAATCGCAGCAAGTTCAAAATTTCCTACAACACCTTAGCAGTCCTATTTTGGTGGAGGAAGTTGAGAGTCTCTTGCACCTCTAGGCCCAGCTCTATGCACTTTTGAAGATGGTCTTTGATGAACCAACAAGCTTGCCACTCAATGAATTGCCTTGTTTGGACCAGAATTGCTAGAATTTGGAAGCTTGGGTGTTATCCTCGAAAGATGATTGGTTTCCATTGCAGTAGGTATTTGATCTATTTTTCCTCATTCAAGCATTAAGTCTGGTCTTCGAACCAGTAATTTTGGGTTCTAGCATTCTATAGGTAGAATTCCCCATTAAGTCACCAAGAAATGAATATTCTTTCGGCATGGTTCGTGTGTGGCATTTTGGTAAAGTTTCAGCCCCTTCCTATTATTTTGACCTGCTCTTTAGATCGCTCGCGCATGCCAAGTGGTGTCTCGGTGTTTCTCTAAGTGGCTCTCTCTTCTCACCCACTATTGAGAGGATGCAGAGCTGTTGTGTGGTGCTTGTCTTTTCTTCGGCATATGCTTCCTGGCCCCACCATCTTCTGTCTGCTGGTAGTGACACTTGGTGCCCCCCAATTGCACATTCCAGTTCTCTTTTTGTGCTCGACTTCAGGTCTCCTTCAACTTGTTGCATGTCTTCCATGATGGTTTGTGGACCAGAATGTTGTTTGCCTTGCGATTTTCTTGTTTGGCTGGTGCAGGGGTCGCCATGATGCGGTTGAGGTAACAACTTTGAAGGTCATTTTCATTGGGTAGCTTCTCGTAGAGTGCCACACTGGGAGATTCTTGTCAGAAGCAGTTGCTATGATTTTGCTAATGCTTGTGTACTATTTGTTAAGACTCGGGGGCTCTATATAGGCCTTCTTTTTCTATTTTTTTAGAGTTTTAGACTTTAGAGAGAATATTTTTAGACTTTGGCTCATTGAGAAGCCTCTATATTAATTAAATTAGATGAATGATAAACATATCCAATTGTTCCTATGGCCTCTGTGGTTGTTTTATTTCAAGATTAGTAAATTGATTGATGTGTTGTATTCAGCTTCATTGAATTTTATAATATGTGTTGTAAGACTCTACAGATTAAATTGTGTTTTAGAACTTGTTATCTATTGGATGAATGGTGAATATCATATTATGTTGAATAGAGTGTAGTCTAATCTTCTTCTCTAACGAAGTTGAGCATGTAGATTAATGAGCTTTAAAATTGCATGTATTTGGGTTTCAGTTGGTGTTAGTGTTTTTCAAAATATTCTGGTGTATCGCCCAAGTAGTGTAGCTTTTTCAGTCTTCATCTTCCCCTTTTCTCCCCCAATTGTATGAATAGTTGGGTTCTCAAACCCAGAGGTCATTGAGTGAGTCTCGTGCAAAAGGTCCCCATCACTAAATTTCCCATAAGGCTGTTAGCGTTTAATGTAAAATTAAGAGTCAACAGGTAACTCACTGATATGGGTGTTGCAACAACAACTTCTGGGTAAGACCTATTCTGGGCATTAGTTAATTGTTCTATATAGCTAGCTTCATATTCGGCCTGCAACCTATCCCTTTCAAACTCTGCATAGATTTTTTCTTGAGTTGCCTTTGCTTGAGCAGGATCTTCTTGGAAAAAGTTAGAGGGGTTCCTATCCATGGTTAGGAAAGCACGACTAAGTAAAATTTGTTCTGTGGAAGGAGATTCGTCACTACTGGTATCCTCTAGCTCTCTAGGAGAATAATATCCTTCAGAAATATTCTTTCCCTTATCCCTAGTTTTCAAATGATGAAGACCCTCTACAATACTCAAAGGGATTTCAGAACTAACATTTATTGGATTCTCAATATATGAATTTTTAGAGTTACCTCTCCTCTTAACAGTCCACCTTTTGTTTGTTGTAGATTGGCTTGAAAGGTGATTCCCTTGTCTCCCTTGTAGAGCTTCTTGATATGAGTTATGCTAATTTTATGAAGCCTTGTGCTTTGAAATACATGCACTCCTCCATGTTGTAGTGTTGGTAGAATTTTCACCACTAATATGAACTTTTGAGATTTCAAAAATTTATTTCCTTTCCAAAATCGCCACCCAATATGGGAGTTACTTTCTTTAGGATGTATTTTTCAAATTTAAACTTGACTATTTATATTTGTGACTCTAAACCTTAGACATACATACCTTTGGGCTAACTGATTTGACAAGATGTAAACTATGAGTCCCTAGCAGAGTCACCAATATGTTGGTTGCAGCTCGGATGGAGAGTCCTCTCGAATAATAACTCAATAATTTTTACTGGAGACTTTAAACATTTGTCCCCATCAAAGTCACCAATCTGTTGGTTCTCAAATCAACAGATACCCAAACCCTAAAGACTTGTCAATGTTCCTATCAATAGGTTCAAGGTTGGATTTGGCCAATGAATGAAATTCAGTTGCACAATTGAAATCTCTTGCACTTTTGGATCTACAAGATCAAGGTGGGTAGACCTTAACAATGCCTTAAGATTTTTAATCTACACATAGGATGACATTGTTATATTAAGCGGATGTCTCAATGAAAATATACAAAGGAAAAATGGATAAACTCTTGGTTCTGGTGACAACCTTGGTTTATATCCTTTGTGCTTGCATTGAGAGTGGTTTTCTAAACTAACAACTACTCCTACTGCAAAAGTATAAAAGGTGAAATAAGAATGAAAAAGATAAAATAAGGATATAAAGGGTGAAATAAGAATGAATCTAAAAGTGTTAATCTGACCAGTGCCTGATTTGGGTAAACAAAGTCCAGCTTGCAGACAACCAACACCTATTATAACACACATTCAATAAACACTCTCGAACTATTAAGACTTGCATAACTTGTTTCCTGAAAATCACAACAAAATGGCTAATACTTCGATCAAACACATTGTAGTGATCTTGAAAATAGACTTTAACTCTTTCATTAAAAAAGGCCCACATTCAAAATCACACACTCCTACTTGAAGGGGACAAATTCATATGTCATTAACATAAAAATTCATACAACATGTGGACACAAAGCATAAGACAATCTGATAATGATCTTCTTTCATTAATTTTCATAGATATAAGAATACATTATAAGAGTGGGCATCTGTAGAAAGGAAATGTTTAGTCTTATATTTATTTTTGGCCTCTATTACATACTACTTAGAAAATTTTCCAAAATCCCTCACACTGGCCCTAAATTCCCCTTTATAACAGCAAGGGAGCAAAACAAGCTATGGGCCAAAAAGAACACTAGTCAAAATTTGATTGCTTAAGATTATAAGAACTCTAATGCACATGGTCTTTTTGGAGGAATTTAATGCAAATGGATGCAAGGAAAAACTCAAGAATTGTGAAGCTAATGACACAATCTTCCAAGCAATCCTCTCGAGCTGCAAAGAAAATTTGCCTCCATGATGATCAGCTTCCATCATTAACTCCATCATCTGCCATCTTGGATCAATCCTTGAGAGTATATCAGTACATTTAGTAATCTTCACCTACCCGTAAGATCTGACATATTCATTGTAGATCACCTTGAGCCATAGAACAATCTGCAACAGGGTCCCCATTTTTTTGATCTACTTTGATTGGATAGGGAAACTACCACATTTATGATCCATCATCTTCAGGCATGGACCTATGCATATTAGACCCTATATCAGACCACCTAGAAGACACTTGTCATCATTTTCATTGTCCAAATCACTTAGTCAAGCATGGTTAATAACCACATGGACAATCGAGTCTTATCGAGCTGCATATTGGCATGTTCAGCAAGTCGACTAACATGCATAATATGCACTCCTACAGCAATAACCCCCTTGTTTTTACCTCTATGGGATGGTGGGATACCTGCCTTTCATTTCAGTTTTGACCCCCATAGAGTCTTCCCTCTTTAGTGTTTCTAGCCGTGGGATAGCATGGTGTATTTTTTTCCCCATATTTTGTTTCTCCGTGGATCCATTTTACTTTAGCTTCAATTGTTGTGGGATAGCAAGGGAGTCTTCTCGCTATACTTCTACTTTACTCTACAAGGCCTTCTTCCTATTCTTGCAAATAGTACGGGATGGCGGGTAGATTTATCTCCCTCACTAGTTTCATCTTTGTTCTTACCCTACGAGACACTTTGTGTTCTCTCATTTTGGTTGTGGGTGGTGAGGAAAACTTTTCCCTTGCACTGCATTCATCTCGCGCCATCCCTACCTTATTGGTATGCTCCCTATGGGATGGCAGGGTAGAGCATTCCTCCATGCTAGTGCTTACCCCGTGGACTGGTGATAACCCCTTGTTGGATAGACAAGACCTAAATCACACAAAAAATGGATTCTTTCGATGTAACTCACATATGATGGCTCAAAGCATTTTGGTCTATATCAAAACCATATGTTACACTGAAAAGCAGATGTTGGCCAGGTAGCGTGCCAGCTACACCAAAGAGAATACATTTTGTTGTTGCACAAAGAAACTTCATAGGCTAAATAGAGTTACACAGAAATGGATGGTCTCACTGAAAAAAGAGCCACATCACCAAGGGCCCCACATGAATAGATTACTGCCAGGGTGGATCAATGAGCGCTTGCCAATTGGATACCTTCAAACAATTGGACAATGTGGGCCTGGTTATCAGGGGTCCGAGATCGGTCAGAACTTGGCTTGAAAATAAAATGCAACTTCCACCCTTCCAATTGGATGTGATAGGTTGATAAGCCATTCCACCGTGGGATCCGAACAACTAGAAGAACTAATCTACACTTGCCACATGGACACCTGCAGTCATATGCATGAAGTGGGTCCGAGACCAAGACAAAACACCGCCAAAACACATTTTGGCCAGACATAGAGATATCCAATAGAAAGAGGAAGGTCATTGGCATAACATGCGAAGGTCAATAAGAGGTGAAAAATGTTTGGTTGAAAAATAGTGTCTCATCGACAAGGAACATGTTGATGAGACAAAAACGCGATCTCTCTGAAAACTGCCCTCCACATGAATTTTCAACATTTTCTAGCCTGTGACACTTGTGGAGCTAATGGGACATGTTATGCACAACTACGACCAATACTCCATGTAGCTACATAGTGATTATCATGGCGTCTATTCCTTTAGAGGGGATTTTGAGTGCAAAAATCAACATTTTGAACTTGGGCCTTCAAAATCTGGCAAATTTTTTGAAGTCCCAACACATTGTACCTTGTTTTATTTCAATATCAGAATACAATCTTTTAACCCAAATGAATTTCTTACAAGCATGAGTATGTTGGCATTTACATGAAGATTTCATTAATGATTTATTATGTTGTCATTGATGTCAATAAACTAGTAATGTTATTGTTATAATGATGTTTTGTAACTGGAAGGAAGAGATAAGTGAAAGGCACTATAACTGGTAGGTAAGTTTGAGGAGTGAACCGGTATTGCTAGGTATTGGAGAGTTGAACTGGTAAACCCTATGTATTGTTTTGATAAACCCTAACTAATTAAGTCAGGTAAATTGGTTATATTGTTTTATGATCTGATGATGAGTGGTAATGATTATGACACGTATGCATATTGTATGAGGAGAGTTTAAAAGAGTTTTTGGCGTGTTGAGTTAATATTTTTTATCTTGGGAATGAGCAAGTATATTGCATGTAATGCAAAGAATGTGATGAGTTACTGAATTCGATGAAGCGGTGATCAAGGAGCGATCGAGGCTTTCTTGAATGATGTGCAGAGATTGTTATGTAATCCAATGGTCATACTTGAACCGACTTGTTTGTAATCTCTATGAGAGAATTAGGTTTTTGTTGTGTTACCGACCTAATTGATTTTTTTATAAGGTCGATGAGTTGTTTTAGTTTAAGTGTTGGCAAAGTTGAATTGAGTGTGTGGTTGCCAAACCGGATGATGTATCTATAGTTTGAGTAAAGGTGGATAGGAGCATGAAAAGGATTTGAACAAGCAAGTGTAGTGCTATTCAAATAGATCAACAAACTCATGTTGTTTTCTAACAATTACAATAGTAAAATCCCCTAACCGGGTAAGCTCTAACAAGCTTTGTGTTATTCAAATCCTTTAACCAGGTGATCCATTAGCTTGGATTCTAAAACCTATACAAAGGTTACTCCTCATAGGGTATTGCTTCTAACATGGCATTACAGTCAATCCCTTAACCGGGTGGTCCCTAATAGGATATGTTCTTAACAAGACTTTTTGTAAAATCTTTAACAGGCTTGGCTCCTAACAGGGCGAACTTCAGAAGAGTTCAGATAGTTATCTTGTGAGTCTCATCTCACTATGGTTTTTCCCATTTGGGTTTCCACGTCAAAAATATTGTGTCAAGTGGTGAATGTTTTTGTGGTTATTTTTCTATGGTTGAATTGCTTAACTACTTATTTCACTTTGATAAGTTATGTTAACTGGTAAAAATCTGAAATAAGGTTTTACTTATGTCAAGTAAAAGTATTTTGATGATTTTGAGTTTTAAGTTGTTTACTGTTATCTGTTGTAACAGTCAACCGGTTTATCTTGACAGTTTTATTCTGACAAAGATATTGCATTTATAGTTCAGTGGTTTAACTTGTCAGTTTTAAAGTTTACTTGAGAGGTTATTTCTGAGTAAGGTGAAAGTTTATTAGTTTTTCTATCTACTGATTCACCTCCCCTCTCAATAGTTGATCGGGTCCTTATTATTTTATCATACCATCAATTGGTATCAGAGCTCTTCTCAAGTCCTCTGACGTCTATGCCTAAAAGATTGAGGTAAACATCTTGTAGAACATGATGAAGAAGGAAGGTTTGAAGTTTAACAAAGAGAACTATAGAATATGGAGTGATAGAATGAAAATTTATATCAAGAGTCCTGGAAATCAATACTGGGAACATGTTAATACTCAATATGTTGCACCTAGTGGGATTATGATTGATGATCAGAAGAAAGAGCAACAAGAAAACAACCAAGCACTAGAGGCTATTATCAGTTCTTTGTCTGATGTAGAATATGTTGATGTCCATGGTCTGGAAACTGCATATGAAGTATGGAAGAATCTTGAAGAGATTTACAGTGGTGATGAACATGTGAAGATTTCCAAGGAAGAGAGTCTAAGAGGGAAGTTTGATGACATGCAGATTGCTGAAGGTGAGAATATCCAACAATATGGTCAGAGGATAAAAGAGATAGTTGGTGAGATCAAGAGTGTTGGTGATAAAATGGATGATGCCAATGTAGTTAGTAAGGTGTTGAGAACCCTGCTACCAGTCTATGCTATCTGAGTTGTAGCCATTCAGGAGTTAAAATCTATTGACAAAACCAAGGCAACCCTTGACTCCATCATTGGTAAGCTTACTACTTTTGAATTAAATGGTTATGATGGTAGTGTTCAAAAATCTGAATCAACATTTAGAGCTTCTATTTCTAACCCATCTATGAGGAAAAGTAGAGATGTTAGTCACTGTCATGAATCTAGATCTAGCAGAGAAATTGATGATGAAGACAGTTTGGTTGAGCTTGAAGCATTGTTGGCCAAGCAATTGCCCAGAGGTACCAGTAAATATAGAGGTAAATTACCTTTGAAATGTTTTGCATGCAACAAGATTGGACACATAGCTGCTAACTGTCTTAATGGTGATAATGAGCACAAGCGAGACAAATTCAAGAACTACAAGGGAAAAGGCAAAAGAGATTGTCTTATTGTAGTTGATGGTGGTATCATTGATGAGGAATCTAATGGTGATGTTAATGAAGACATTGTCTTTTTAGCCATTAAAGAGGAGACATCTGATGAGAAAACTTTAGTTTCTCACATTGATAATTCTGATGATTCTATCATTGATAGTGGTTGTTCACATCATATGACCGGTGACTGAAGAAAATTTATTTCTTTAAAGGAATTTGATGGTGGAGTTGTAATATTTGGTAATGACTAACCCTACATGATTAAAGGTAAGGGAACTATTTCTCTTAATGGAAAGAGCAGTGTAGATGATGTCTACTAGGTTGAAGGTCTAAAGCACAATCTTTTGAGTGTTGCTCAACTCAATGACAGAGGATACCCATTGGAGTTTAAGAATAGTATGTGCAAAATCTATGGGAGCAAAGGTGAACTAATTACAACTGGAAAGTAGACTAAAGGTAACCTGTTTCACCTAAATCCTAAAGTCAACAACTATTTAATTGCTAAAGTGGATGATAGTTGGCTTTGGCATAGGACATTTTGTCATTTAAATTTTGACAACATTGTTAAAGTGAGTAAGTCTTAACAGTGAGAGGTTTGCCTCAGTTAGACAAACCAGTTAATGCTCTATGTAAGGAATGTAAGTTGGTAAAGATGATGTCCTCAACTTTTAAGAGAAAGTATTTTTCAATGGAGCATATGTTAGATTTGGTTCATACAGACCTATGTGGACCAATAAGGATTAAAAGTATTCAAGGTGATAGATATTTCATGATCTTCACTGATGATTGCTCAAGGATGATGTGGGTCACATTCTTGAAAGATTAAATAGAGGCATTTGGTAAATTCAAGGAATTCAGGACCTTAGCTGAAAAGGAGAGTGGTAAGAAGATAAAGTATTTGAGGACTGATTAAGGTGGTGAATTTACTTCTGAGGAATTCACTAGATATTGTGAAGAAAATGGTGTCAAACAGCAACTTTTTTCACCAAGGACACCATAGCAGAATGGTATTGCAGAGAGGAACAATTAGTCAGTTGTTGAAGCTACTAGGACAATGTTAATAAAAGGAGGTGTAGCAAAAACTTTCTAGAGAGAAGTTGTCAACACAGTTGTGTAGCGTCGTAAATTGTACGCACTTGCTAGGGTGGTACAATTTCACACCTAGTTTAGCACCCGCCTTGGCGCATTTTGCATTTTGCATTACATTTCCCCTTTAGCACTTAATTAATTAAATTAATTTGGTCTAGGGTTCTATTTTATCATCTCCCTATCATAAAGTTGGGCCCTTTTCATTTTATTCTTCCAATACATCATTTAATCAAAAACCCTAATTAGGTCCTATTTTGAACTTGGGGGCTTGATTTCGGGGGTCAAAACATCTCGAAATCAGCTGTAACTTCGGGATTCGCAGTAAAATCATCATATCTGATGGCCCTGAAAATTTGGTGAAAAGTTGTCGGGACCATGGCGCCCGGCGTGCACATGGTCCTGGACATTTTTCTCGAAATTTTAGGAGCACAATCCAATCATAAAATAAAGCTTAACCCCAAGAAATTGGCGGGATATTCAATCTCTAGGTCGGCCTAAAGTTGGAATTAAGACCTAGGGTTTCATATATAAGAGCTCTCTTTCTTCATTTGAAGGGATCCGATTTTTGGGCTTGGAGGGACCTTCTATGCAGCGAAAGAGCAGATCTTTGAAGACTTCAACAACATTCAACATCCTTCTATCAAGCATTTATCAATTTCATTCATCCATTTAGGGCTTGGAAGACATTGAAGAACAATAGGAGATTACCGACTGAAGATTGGCTTGTACTCCTCCCTTGAGGGTTGGGTATGATTTCATGTTGTTTTCATGTCTTTGCATAAGCTTCAATATATCCTTTATTCATGCTTTAGATCACTTTGCATCTTGATTTAGAGCATTTACATTATCATTTACAAGCAATTAGGGTTTACTTTCTAGGTTTCTCTAGTTTGCTTTCTTGCATTTAAGGACCTTGCACACACACTAGGTCTGCACACACAATACATTTTACAATACAACTTGGCTATTCGTGGAGGTGGAAATCACCGAAGTGGGGGTTTGACTAAGGCAAAACCCTATATAGCCGCCCACCACACCTTTTCAGATATAAGTGCAGGTTTCAGAATTCGGACGACGCCGCAAGTTATAGATCCGGAAGAAGCAAACGGAGACCGAACTTCACATCAAATTGCAAGGCAAAAGACCAGGACAGGGGCGTGGGGCACCCTGGTCCTGCCAGGACAGGGGCGCTGGGCGCCCTGGTCCTCCTGACAGACAGCATTTTTAGCATTTTTGACAGCTTTTCCAGAGTGCAAAACAGCAGTTTCAGGGGTAGAATTAGGACAGTGGCACCCGCTCCCCCGTCCCGAACATTTTCAGTCAGATTTTAACTCCGGGTATGCGTTTACATTCTTGTCTTGTCCTTGTGTTTACAGCTTTCCATTGTGTAAGTTCAATTCTGCAATCTTGTTATTAGTTCATACTTGCACTTTGGGGTTAGGGATTGAACTTGCATCATTTCATCTTTCAATTACAACAAAGGAATAGAAATCCTAATAGCTAGCCCATGGCTCTCTCTTTCACAAGAAGAAGTAGCCAATTGTGTGATACCTCTAGGCTCTTTCGTATTCCGTAATGTGTGTCAAAAGGTAGGATTAGGGCATGTTAACCTAGTCTCGCTTTTTCCCCTACACATTTTGGTGAACCTGACGTGAATCTATCATTGCTTCCTCTTGCATTGCATTTGTTAGATGTAGATCTAGATTTAGTGTGTTTTCATTTCATTTTCATTAAAAAGAAAAAAAAAAAAAAAGTGTGTTTCTTTGCATTGTGTGTTTAAATTTTATGCAATTTCAAAATGTCAGATTTTTATTTGCAAGATGTTCATATTTGTGATGATTATGAGTTAGATGAAGCTTTAGATGAGTTTTTGAAACCTAAATATACCAAACCTTCATTTTACCAAAAACTCATAAACATTGTTACTATGCCATTTCATTGTGATGAGAAAGATAAGTCGAATGATTCCTCTCAAGGGTACATTCCTATCAGCTCTTCCACTAAATATAGTAACATGGTTGTTTTCAATGATCCCCTCTATGAAGAGATATCTCCTTTTGAATCAAAAGATAAACCTTTTAATAGATATGATCATGCTTTGTTGGATGATGCCCTTGATGCCTTTGTGTCTCCTAAAAAACACTCCCTTCATGAGGATCCTTTTGTGCAAGAAGATGACATTATCCCTACATTTCCTAGTGATGGCCTTTCCTTTTCCAACAAAATTCCCACTAGAGATGATGAATTAATGATGAATGCTTACCCTTCTCCTAAAGTTGGTCTTACCCATAAGCATCCCTTAGAGAAAGAAGATGAAATAATAAGCAATTTCCTTAATTCTCTCTCCCCTAAAGATCATATTGAACATATTTTGAGGAAAGAGGATGAGTTTAACACATCTATTGATGCTCTCCCTCCTAAGGATGAGGAATTAATAAACAATGTTATCTCCTCTCCCGAAATTGACAATACTTCAAACATTCCTTTCAACAACCTCACTATTTGGGATGAACCATTAGAAGAAGGTGTAGATTATTCTCTCTCCCTTGATAATTTCTCACCTTCCTTGAATCTCAATTATTCTCCCTCTAAAAATAAAGCATCTCCCTCTCCTCAACTTGGTTCTACTCATAAGGATACCCTAGTTAAAAGCAAGATGGTTAACATCTCTTTCAAAGATCTCTCTCTCAAAAGTGAGACTTTAGAGAGTAATGTTGATCCTTCTCCTAGAAAGTTTATTCCCCATGTAGATCCTTTGATGATAGAGGATGATATGACCTTTCCTAGTATTACTCTTCCTACTAGAACATCAATGCCTATCCCTTGTCTCTCTCCTAAAATTGATCTAATCTGTGATAAGATTTTAGTGCAAGAGAAGACTATCAATAATTCTTCCAACACTTTTGTTCATTCCTCTAAACCATCCTCAATCAATTTGATACATGTGAATGAAACACCTAACAAACCTCTCTTCACTGTCCAAGGTGCTTGCCCTTCTCAAAATTCTCAACCTTTAAATAAGCCTATCTTAGTGGTTCAAGGTGGTTATGCTAATGATTCTTTTTGCACTCCTAAGAAACCTGTTATTACTGTGCAAGGAGGTTATTCCTCTAAGATCCCTTATGAGTATGCTAAGCAATTGACTAGAGAGAGTTATCATGCGGTTGCCCATACTTATAATGCTAGAAACAATAGGCAACCTAATCCTCCTCTAGTTATCCCAACTTCACTTCCTCCTTCCCAACCTATTCTTCCTCAAGCTCCTTGTATTTCACAAGTTCTTGGTAAGGAATATGATCTCATAGAACAACTTAAAGCTACCCCTGCTAAGATATCCCTTTGGGATTTGATCCAAACTTCTTCCGCTCATCATGGAATGTTACAAGATGCCTTGAAAGATTTGAATGTTCCTCCACCTAATACATCTAGTAATATAGTGTCTTTGGTTAACTCTATGATGAATCCTAAAGCTCAAATTGTGTTTACTCAAGATGAGTTGCCTACTAGTGAAATTCAACATCAATATGATCCCTTGATGATTGTGGTTATCATAAATGACACTGCTATAAGACGAACACTGGTAGATAATGGCTCTGGCCTTAATGTGTGTAGCATTAATCTATTGCATAAGATGAATGTGGATACATCCCTTATTGAGCCTGACTCTCGTCCCATTCGAGGCTTTGATAATGTGGCTAAGTCTTCATTAGGTATTATCACCTGACCCATCACAGTGGGACCTGTTACTTTGCCTACTCCTATCCATGTTATGTCGGGAAATCTAACATACAACTTGTTATTAGGGAGACCTTGGATTCACGGTATGCAAGCTGTCCCCTCTACATTGCATAGACAAGTTAAATTCATTTATAACAATAAGACATATACCTTGATAGGTGACACTAATCTCCAAGCTTGTTGGACATCTAAGCCTTCCTCTTCTAGTAATGACTCTTTGAACAAGATACCTATGGATGAATCCTTACCCTCTGATAATCAAAATTCTTTGGATGAGTCTGAAGCTCCTAAAGAAGATCCTTCTCGACTTGAATATACGCATGAAAAGGCTTTTGATCCTGAGAAGGTTCTCGCAGAAGATGATTGGGGATCTCTTGACTTTAATCCCACCTTTGTAGGTGAGTATAGGGTTCCTCCTAGAGAGTTTAAAGTTAAAAAGAAGGAAGAAACTAAAAATCAATCAATCTTACCTGAACCTATGAGCAATAATTTTGTGGCCGCTTCTCAAACTTCTTCTCCTCACACTTCTAATTCTGAAGGATTTGATTCTTTGTCTTATGAAAAACCACCTTCTCTTCCTGAAATGGCTGATCGTTATGGTCGTGGTTTTCGCATTTTTGCTAAGCATGGGTATCATGGAAATGGTTGTGGCGCTCATGAACAAGGGATAAAAGTCCCTCTAGAGACTAATTTTCACAATTATGCCTTTGGACTCGGCTATAATCCCTGCAAACGTACCAAAGCATCTAAAAGACCATCTCTCAATGTGAATGCTATATTTAGTAGTGATGATGATCTCACTTCAACTAAATCATCTTCTACTTCTATCAACTCTCACTCCCCTCATAAGGAAATCTTGGCGATGAACAAGTCTCTTTATGACTCCCCTCAAATTTCTAAATCCACTTATGAATCTTTATCTCCTATTCATCATAAAGTCCTTTCCTCTAGGGATAAGGCTCTAATAAATTACACTCATCCCTCTTCTAAGATTTCATGTGACTTTTCTTCTTCAATTTTTATCACTTTATACATGTTTTTGATCTCACTTATAGTTGAGCATTCAGCATGTCATATTCAAATACCTCATTCAATCTATCATATCTTTAAATAACATTAATGGCTATTATGTTGCTCATCATTATGTGACATTGGTAGCTCATTTACTGGGGGCTCATTGTCATTCATGATGGTACAATTTCAAGTGCAATCATATTTTTGGAAGCAACATAATAGCCTAATTTTCTATGTCATCTCTTGTTCCTATGGGGACAAGAGTGATTTCATACATCTCTTCTTTTTATGATTAAAATTTCCCTTTGGGGTAATAGTGTGGAAATATTGATCATCTTTTCTTTAGAATCCTCTTTTCCTAGATATGGGAGAAGATGTGTATTCTCTTTCTTACCTTACCCACTTCTTGTGAGGAGCATTTTACATACACTAATGTCTTGCTTGCATGTACTCATGTGAGTATGTAGTACATTTTGTTCATGTCTAAATATCTCCCTGGAAGATTGAGTAAGTCCTTCTCATTGACCTTATCCTTGGGAGGCAATGATCTTTCCTTATTTTTATCTAAGGATCCACTTTTTCCTATTTCGTGGATGGTGTGAACTTTATTACTTGATGTTATTCCTTGTATGCATTTGTTGTTGTTTGTTCAAGGATTCTCTCTTACAAGAGGTGTAAGTCCTTGACTACAACCTCTTTTGCACTTGGTAAAATACATCCATAATGAATTCACTCTCCCGATTGGGTTAAAAAGAGCGTCATCCTTCATTAAGAATCACTTTCACCTCACAAAAGAAGGAAGTATTGCATTCTTATTCTCTTCTTTGTCTTATTCTAGAAGATGTTATATTTGTCCTCTCGGGGATAGGTGTCTTTTTGTACAAAGATCTCTTCTCCTCTAAGGATCTCCTTTACACATATTACAAGATATCCCTTTTCAACTATCTTGTCCTTGCTTAAAGAGTGCAAAACTCTCTTGCTTGGATCTATGACATTGTTGCATTTTTGGGGTATCTTCCTTTGTGATGAAGGTAGGTATCCTTGTTCTACTTTACTTATGACATAAACATTACACTTTTTGAGCAATGGGTCATTCTCAGAACCAGAGCACAGACTCTTAGAGCGAGATGTCTCCATTTTTCTTTTATGCAGGGTGATTATTCTCGGAACCAGAGCACAGACTCTTAGAGCGAGATGTCACGCTTTTGTACTATACATATACAGGTTGTAGCATACTCAGGCATAGACTCCTATGAGGTGCTTCCAACCTCACTTACACACACATGCACGAGGTTGAGTGGAACTAGCGGCATAAGGCTAGACTTTCTCACTCTCCTCCCTTACATGGATCACCTAGACAGACTCTAGGGGCTAGTTTTCCATGTCCTTTTCCCATGGATCACCTAGACAAGATCTAGGGGTGAGAAGTCCATGTTTTCTCTCTCACTATTCTTTTCATGGATCACCGGTGTGTGTATTCATGCCTTTTTCCTTTCTTTTCTTCTCTTTGCATTTTGTTTCCATTTACATCCTTCATCTCGTGTTAGAGAACTCTCAAATCCTCACACTCTTTGTTGTGTTGGAATTGAGATTTAGTCCTCTTTCTTACTAAATGATTCTCCATTAGTTTTTGATCTCATATCAAATCTTCTTGTGAGCACTTGTCATCAATATTCTTTAACAATTCGAAGTGGTAAACATGATACCCTATTTCAACTCACTAAAATTAGCAAGCCGAAACAGGGGGGGGCATATAGCTACCCTCTAATTTTTATCACCTTCCTTAGTAAGCATTAGGTGATTTTGTGATCTAACATGTGGTTTTGTAGGGTGCGGTTCCTAACTGTGTACTGCAGATGCCGTTGGGGGCTTCGTTCGACAAACTTATGGATATATCCTTTTTCAAATAATGTTTACTTTTCTGTACTTTAGCTTGCATATGCACGTAGTGTTCATATGACCGCTAAAGTGGGGGCTAAATGTAGCGTCGTAAATTGTACGCACTTGCTAGGGTGGTACAATTTCACACCTAGTTTAGCACCCGCCTTGGCGCATTTTGCATTTTGCATTACATTTCCCCTTTAGCACTTAATTAATTAAATTAATTAGGTCTAGGGTTCTATTTTATCATCTCCCTATCATAAAGTTGGGCCCTTTTCATTAAAGTGTGCCCCTTTCATTTTATTCTTCCAATACATCATTTAATCAAAAACCCTAATTAGGTCCTATTTTGAACTTGGGGGCTTGATTTCGGGGGTCAAAACATCTCGAAATCAGCTGTAACTTCGGGATTCGCTCTAAAATCATCATATCCGATGGCCTTGAAAATTTGGTGAAAAGTTGTCGGGACCATGGCGCTCGGCATGCACATGGTCCCGGACATTTTTCCCGAAATTTTAGGAGCACGATCCAATCATAAAATAAAGCTTAACCCCAAGAAATTGGCGGGATATTCAATCTCTAGGTCGGCCTAAAGTTGGAATTAAGACCTAGGGTTTCATATATAAGAGCTCTCTTTCTTCATTTGAAGGGATCCAATTTTTGGGCTTGGAGGGACCTTCTATGCAGCGAAAGAGCAGATCTTTGAAGACTTCAACAACATTCAACATCCTTCTATCAAGCATTTATCAATTTCATTCATCCATTTAGGGCTTGGAAGACATTGAAGAACAATAGGAGATTACTGACTGAAGATTGGCTTGTACTCCTCCCTTGAGGGTTGGGTATGATTTCATGTTATTTTCATGTCTTTGCATAAGCTTCAATATATCCTTTATTCATGGTTTAGATCACTTTGCATCTTGATTTAGAGCATTTACATTATCATTTACAAGCAATTAGGGTTTACTTTCTAGGTTGCTCTAGTTTGCTTTCTTGCATTTAAGGACCTTGCACACACACTAGGTCTGCACACACAATACATTTTACAATACAACTTGGCTATTCGTGGAGGTGGAAATCACTGAAGTGGGGGTTTGACTAAGGCAAAACCCCATATAGCCGCCCACCACACCTTTTCAGATATAAGTGCAGGTTTCGGAATTCGGACGACGCCGCAAGTTATAGATTCGGAAGAAGCAGACGGAGACCGAACTTCACATCAAATTGCAAGGAAAAAGACTAGGATAGGGGCGTGGGGTGCCCTGGTCCTGCCAGGACAGGGGCGCTGGGCGCCCTGGTCCTCCTGACAGACAGCATTTTCAGCATTTTTGACAGCTTTTCTAGAGTGCAAAATAGCAGTTTCCGGAGCAGTTTCAGGGGCAGAATCAGGATAGTGGCGCCCGCGCCCCTGTCCCGAACATTTTCAGTCAGATTTTAACTCCGGGTATGCGTTTACATTCTTGTCTTGTCCTTGTGTTTACAGCTTTCCATTGTGTAAGTTCAATTCTGCAATCTTGTTATTAGTTCATACTTGCACTTTGGTGTTAGGGATTGAACTTGCATCATTTCATCTTTCAATTACAACAAAGGAATAGAAATCCTAATAGGTAGCCCGTGGCTCTCTCTTTCACAAGAAGAAGTAGCCAATTGTGTGATACCTCTAGGCTCTTTCATATTCCGTAATGTGTGTCAAAAGGTAGGATTAGGGCATGTTAACCTAGTTTCGCTTTTTCCCCTACACAAGTTGTCTACACTATGAACTATATTTTGGTAAAAAGAGATAAGGACAAGACTCCTTATGAATACTAGTATCGTAGATCACCTAATGTTTGTTATTTCAAGATATTTGATAGAAAATGTTTTATTAAGAGAGGTGACTATATTAGAAAGTTTGAGGCTAAAAGTGATGAAGGTATATTTTTGTTGGCATTTGAATGAAGATTGCATTAATGATATGTTATGTTGTCATTGATGTCAATTGAACTGGTAATGGTACTTATGATATTGTCTTGTAACCGGTAGGAAGAGCTTTGAGGAAGATGTTTTAAACCAGTATGTTAGTTTGTAAGTTGAACCAGTAAACTGGTGTATAAGGTTAAAATACTTTATATACAATGTAACCGGTAAACCCTACCAGTTGTTTTTGTTAAAACCTAACCAATAAAGTTTGTTGGTTTAATATCTAATGATGAGTGGTAATGGTGGAAACATGTGTGATCATTGTATGAGGATAAATTCAGATTGTTTTGGTGCATTTGTTTAATTGTCTAGGGAATGAGAAAAGTGGATTGCATCTAATGCATAGTGCGTGATGAGTTACAAAGTCTGATGAAGTGGTGATAATAGAGCAGTTGGAATTTTCTTGAAGAATGTGTATAGATTTCTATGTAAATCCAATGGTCACACTTGAACCAATTTGTGTGTAATCTCTATGAGAGAATTAGGTTTTTGTTGTGTTATTGACCTAATTGATTTTTATTTAAGGTCGATGAAGTTGTTTGTAAAGTTGTTGGCAATGTGTTGGCAGAAATCAGTTGAGTGTGTGGTTGCCTAGCTAGAGAATGGGTCTACAGTTTGAGTAAAAGTAGATTGAAGCTTAAAAGGATCTGATCAAACAAATGTAGTGCTATTCAGACAAATCAAGAAAACCTATTGTTTTCTAACAATTACAACATAACTGAAATCCCCTAACCGGGTAAGCTCTAACAAGCTTGGTTACTTCTTAAATCCTCTAACAAGGTGATCCATTAGCTTGGATTCTCAAATCCTCTACCGAGGTTACTCCTAACAGGGTATTTTCTTTTCATCAAGGCATTTTGTAATCCCTTAACCGGGTGATTCCTAATAGGATCAGTTCTTAACAAGATTTTTTGTAAAATATTTAATAGGCTTGGCTCCTAACAAGGCGAAATTCAGAAGAGTTCAAATAGCTATCTTGTGAGGCTCATCTCACCATGGTTTCTACCTATTTGGGTTTTCCATGTATAAACATTTGTGCCATGTGGTGAATGTTTTTGTGGTTATGATTTTATTTGTTGATTTGATTTAGTTCTAATAAGGCATGATAACTGGAAGCATTGAGAGATGAAGTATGTTGATATATGATTAAGCATTTTGATATTTAGAAGATTGAAGTTGTTTATTGTTAAGTTGTTATAACAGTTAACCGGTTGATATTGAGTATTGATCTTGATAGTGAAAGTTTACTTTGTGAGTTTGAGTTTGAGATTGGGAAGTTTGTATCAGTTTTTCAGTTTACTGATTCACCCCCCCTCTCAATAATCTACCGGATACTTATTCTTTCATCATACCATCAATTGGTATCAGAGCCTCTCAGGTCCTCTTAAATCTAAAGCCTAATAGCTTGAGGAAAATATCTTGTAGATCATGATGAAGAAGGAAGGTCCGAAATTCAACAAAGATAACTATAGGATATGGAGCGACCGAATGAAGATTTACATTAAGAGTCTAGGAAGTCAGTATTGGGATCATCTAGAAACTATGTATGTTACACCTACTGGAACTCTGATTGATGATAAGAAGAAAGAACAACAAGAAAATAATCAAGCATTGGATGCTATTATCAGTTCCTTGTCTGATGTTGAATACGTAGATGTTCATGGTCTTGAAACTACATATGAAGTAAGGAAAAAACTTGAAGATATTTATAGCGTTGATGAACATGTTAAGATTGCTAAAGAGGAGAGCCTAAGAGGAAATTTTGATGACATGAGAATGTCTGAAGGTGAGAATATCCAGCAGTATGGTCAAAGGATAAAAAAGACAGGTTGTGAAATAAAGAGTGCAGGAGGGAAAATGGAAGATGCCACAGTAATCAGTAAGGTACTGAGAACCCTGCTACTAGTTGATGCTATCTGAGTTGCATCTATTCAGGAGCTAAAGTCCATTGACAAAACTAAGGTAACACTTGACTCTATCATTGGAAAACTTACTGCTTTTGAACTAAACGACTATGATGGTAGTGTACAGAAATCAGAATCAGCATTTAGAGCTTATGTCTCTAACCCATCTATGAGAAAAAGTAGAGATACTTGTCATGGTTATGAATCTAGATCTAGCAGAGATGTCGATGATGATGACAGACTAGTGGAGCTTGAAGCATTATTGGCAAAATGACTACCTAGAGGCACTGGGAAATACAGAGGTAAACTACCTTTAAAATGTTTTGCACGCAACAAGATTAGTCATATAGAAGCTAATTGTCCTAATGGTGAAAATGAATACAACAGAGACAAATTCAAGAAGTATAAGGGCAAAGGTAAGAGAGATTGTCTTAGAGCGGTTGATAGTGGTATCACTGATGAAGAATTTGATGGTGATTCTAGTGAAGATATTGTGTTTGTAGCTATTAAGGAAGAGATATCAAATTAGAAGGCACTAGTGTCCGGGATGGATAACTCTGATGATTGGATCATTGATAGTGGTTGTTCACATCACATGACCAATGATCAGAGAAAATTTCTTTCCTTGAAGGAATCTGATGGCGGTGTTGTCAGATTTGACAATGACTCACCCTATATGGTTAAAGGTAAGGGATTTATTTCTCTTAATGGGAAGAGCAGTGTTGATGATGTCTATTGGGTTGAAGGCCTAAAGAATAATCTTCTAAGTGTGGCACAACTTAATGATAGGGGATACCCACTGGAGTTTAGAAATGTTATGTGAAAAATATTTGACAAATTGCAACCGGGAAACAAAATATAGGTAATCTATTCCATCTTAATCCTAAAGTTAGCAACTATTTGATTGCAAAGATAGATTATAGCTGGCTTTAGCACATGATATTTTGTCATATAAAATTTGATAACATTGTTAAAGTGAGAAAGTCCAAGACAGTAAGAGGTCTACCTCAACTAGACAAACTGGTTAATACTCTTTGTAAAGAACGCTCGTTAGGAAAGATGACTTCTTCAACTTTCAAGAGAAAGTCCTTCTCAGTAGAGCACTTGTTAGATTTGGTTCATACAGATCAATGTGGACCAATAAGAACAAGAAGTATTCAAGGTGATAGATATTTCATGATCTTCACTAATGATTGTTCAAGGATGATGTGGTCACATTATTGAAGGATAAGAATGAATCTTTTGGTAAGTTCAAGGCATTTAGGGCCTTAGCTAAGAAAAAGAGTGGCAAAAGGATAAAATGTCTAAGAACAGATCAAGGCGGTGAATTTACTTTTGAGGAATTCACTAAGTACTGTGATGAGAATGGTATCAAACGATAGCTTTCTGCACCAAGGACACCACAACAAAATGGTATATCAGAGAGGAACAATCGGTCAGTGATTGAAGTTGCTAGGACAATGTTGATACAAGGAAATGTAGCAAAAACTTTTTGGAGAGAAGCTGTAAGTACAACTATCTACACAATGAATCGAGTTCTGCTGAAAAGAGGTAAGGGCAAGACCCCTTATGAATATTGGTATGGAAGATCACTTGATGTTAGCTATTTTAAGATATTTGGTAGCAAATGTTTTATTAAAAGAGGTGATTACATAAGCAAGTTTGAAGCTAAGAGTGATGAAGGCATATTTCTTGGCTATTCCACCATGAGTAAGGCCTATAAATGCTTCAACAACCGGACATAGAGAATTGTTGAGAGTGTTGATGTTCGAGTAGATGAATGTCCTAAAGTCTCAGAAGGAACTAGCTCAGAGAAAAAGGATGAAGATCCTTGCATTTTGCTTTTGGAACTTGAAATTGTTAAATTAGAAACCGGTAAAGATTATCTCGATGTACTTGTTCAATTGGAACAAATAAATTTAGAAGAAGATAATAATGAAGAAGTTGAACCTGTAGAGAATGATCATGTTATTCCTAGGCATGTGAGAGTAAACCATAGTCCTGAGCAGATTATTGGGGATAAGAATGTTGGAGTACTAACTAGAAGAAGAATGAGAGAGAACTCTTGCATGATATCCACCATTAAACCAAGAAGTGCTACAGAGGCATTTGGTGATGATTATTGGGTTAAAGCTATGGAGGAGGAATTGGATCAAATTGAGAAGAATAACACTTGGACCTTGGTACCCTGACCAGTAAACAAGAATGTTAAAGGTACTAAATGGGTATTCAGAAACAAGTTAAATGAAGAAGGTGTTGTAGTTCACAACAAGGAAAGATTAGTTTGCAAGGGTTATGCTCAAGAAGAAGGATAAAATTATGGCGAAACTTTTGCACCAGTAGAAAGACTGGAAGGTGTTAGAACTTTACTTGCATTTGCAGCCCATAAGAAGTTCAAGGTATACCAGATGGATGTTAAGTCTGCATTTTTGAATGGGATATTGGAAGAAGAGGTATACATAGAGTAGCCAGATGCTTATGCTTTGATAGATGAGAAAGACATGGTATGCAGATTGCATAAAGCTTTGTATAGATTAAAGAAGGCACCCAGAGCATGGTATGAATGACTTCATACACATCTGTTGAAGATAGGCTTTGTAAGAACCAGTGATGATAGTAATATTTATCTCAAGTCTAAAGGAGATGAAATATTGGTTAGTGAAGTATTTGTTGATGATATTATATTTGGAGGTAATGATGTCATGAGTAACAGTTTTGTGGATGAAATGAAAAATGAGTTTGAAATGTCTTTATTAGGGGAAATAAAAAAATTCATAGGCTTGCAGATACAACAAATGAAGAATGGTATTTTCATTACTCAATCTAAGTATGTGAAAGAGATTTTGAAGGCTTTTGGCATGAGTGACTGTAAACCAGTTGGAACACCAATGGTTACAGGTTGTAAGTTATCCAAGGAAGATGAATCTAAGTCTGTTGATGAAAAGGAATACAGGTCAATGATTGGCAAATTACACTATGTTGTTCACAGCAGACCGTATATTGCCCATGTGGTTGGTATAGTTGCAAGATTCTAGAAGAATCCAAAGGAGACACACTTGATTGCAACCAAGAGAATTTTTAGGTATCTGAAAGGTATTGTTGACTATGGATTATGGTATCCATATGAAGGAAACTTTGATTTGAAGGCATATACAGATGCTGATTGGGCAGGAAATGTGATGACTGAAAAAGTACTACCGATGGAGCATTCTTTCTAGGATGAAGACTTGTTCAATGGAGTAGTGAGAAGCGGAGTTGTACTTCACAATCTACTGCTGAAGCTGAGTATGTTGCAGCTTATATGAATTGCACATAGGCTATTTCAATGAGGCACATTTTGGAAGGTTTTAAGATGAAGATCTCATAACCTATAAAGATTTTATGTGATAATACAAGTGCCATAAATATTTCTACGAATCTTGTTTTGCACACTCGCACCAAACACATTGAATTGAAGTATAACTTTTTGAGTGAAAAATTTCAAAGTAAAGATGTTATCTTAGAGCATGTTTCTACCAAGGAGCAGCTTGCAGATATCTTTACCAAACCTCTGCCTAAGACCACTTTTGAGTATCTTAGAAGTCAGTTGGGGGTTGTCCCTCTTCATGAAGTTAGTTGAGCATGATGTTGATTGCATCAGTCCCTAAATCACTTGCAAAATCTTAGAAGGATTGATAATAAAAGTAGATGTATTCCACAGGGGGAGCATCAAGTTGTAGTATGTTGTTGATGCACAGTGAAAATTTGCAATTACATGTTTTACTTTCAATTTGGCATTGTTGTCAAAGGGGGAGAAGAATTATGTGATTAGGAGGAGAATTATGTGATTGGCAAAGGGAAACCAGTGACAGACTGAAGACAGACAGAACATGGTGAATACTTGGTAATGTAAACTAGGATTCCTATTCACCAATCATAGCAACAATCAGAGGCATTGACATGTGTATCGCCATCAATGCCAAAGAGGGAGATTGTTGGCATTTGCATGAAGATTGCATTAATGATATGTTATGATGTCATTGATGTCAATTGAACCGGTAATGGTATTTATGATATTATTGATATGATTGTTATTGATATTGTCTTGTAACCAGTAGGAAGAGCTTTGAGGAAGATGTTGTAAACCGGTATGTTAGTTTGTAAGTTGAACCGGTAAACCAGTGTATAAGGTTAAAATCATTTATATGCAATGTAACTGGTAAACCCTACTAGTTGTTTTTGTTAAACCCTAACCGATCAAGTTTGTTGGTTTAAGATCTAATGATGAGTGGTAATGGTGGCAATACATGTGATCATTGTATGAGGATAAGTTCATATTATTTTGGTATGTTTGTTTGATTGTCTAGGGAATGAGTAGAGTGGATTGCATCTAATACATAGCACGTGATGAGTTACAAAGTCTGATGAAGTGGTGATCATGGAGTGGTTGGAATTTTATTGAAGAATGTGTATAGATTGCTATGTAAATCCAACGGTCACACTTGAGCCAGTTTTTATTTAATCTCTATGAGAGAATTAGGTTTTTTTTGTGTTATCAACCTAATTTATTTGTATTTAAGGTCGATGAAGTTGTTTATAAAGTTGTCGGCAAAGTTTTGGCAGAAATCAGTTGAGTGTGTGGCTGCCTAACCGGAGAATGGATCTGCAGTTTGAGTAAAATCAAATTGAAGCTTAAAAGGATCTGATCAAACAAATGTAGTGCTATTCAAATAGATCAAGAAAACTTGTTGTTTTCTAACAATTACAGCAAAACTGAAATCCCCTGACCAGGTAACCTCTAACAAGCTTGGTTACTTCTTAAATCCTCTAACAAGGTGATCCATTAGCTTGGATTCTCAAATCCTCTACCGAGGTTACTCCTAATAGGGTATTTGCTTTTCATCAAGGCATTTTGTAAATCGCTTAACCGGGTGATTCTTAATAGGATCAGTTCTTAATAGGACTTATTGAAAAATCTTTAACAGGCTTGGCTCCTAACAGGGCGAACTTCAGAAGAGTTCAAATAGCTATCTTGTGAGTCTCATCTCACCTTGGTTTTTACCTTTTTGGGTTTTCCACGTATAAACATTTGTGTCATGTGGTGAATTTTTTTGTGGTTATGATCTTATTTTTTGATATGATTTACTTCTGATAATGCATGATAACTGGAAGCATTGAGAGATGAAGTATGTTGATATATGATTAAGCATTTTGATGTTTACAAGATTGAAGTTGTTATAGCAGTTAACCGGTTGATATTGAGTATTGATCTTGATAGTGAAAGTTTACTTTGTGAGTTTGAGTTTGAGATTGGGAAGTTTGTATCAGTTTTTTAGTTTACTGATTCACCCCCCCCCCCTCTCAGTAATCTATCGGATACTTATTATTTCATCATACCATCAATTTCTTGGTTATTCTACCAAGAGTAAGGCCTACAAATGTTATAACAATCGGACATAGAGAATCATTGAGAGTGTTGATGTTCAAGTGGATGAGTATCCTGAAGTCTCAGGAGAAGCTAGTTTGGAGAAAAAGGATGAAGATCCTTGCATTTTGTTTTTGGAACTAGAACCTATGAAACTTGAAACCGGTAAAGAAAATATTGATGTACCAGTTCAACTGGAATAGGTAGACTCGGAAGAAGAGGATGATAATGAAGAAAATGACCCTAAAAATAATGATCATGTTATTCCAAGGTATGTGAGACTCAATCACAATCCTAAACAGATTATTGGAGATAAGGATGCTGGAGTGCTAACCAGAAGAACAACCAGAGGAAATTCTTGCATGATCTCCACTATTGAGCCTAGACCTTCTAAGGAAGCATTTGGAGATAATCATTGGGTTAAAGCTATTGAGGAGGAGCTTGAACAAGTTGAGAAGAACAATACATGGCCCCTAGTACCTCGACCGATGAATAAAAATATGATAGGTACTAAGTCGGTATTTAGGAACAAGTTGAATGAAGATGGTGTAGTAATCTGAAACAAAGCTAGATTAGTTTACAAAAGTTATGCACAAGAAGAAGGAGAATATTATGGTGAGACTTTTGCACCAGTTTCTATACTAGAAGGTGTCAAAACTTTACTTGCATTTGTAGCACATAAGGGATTGAAAGTATATCAGATGGATGTGAAATCTATATTTTTGAATGGAATACTGGAAGAAGAAGTATACATTGAGCAGCCAAATGGTTATGCTTTAACTAATAAGAAGGACATGGTATGTAAGCTGCACAAGGCACTATATGAATTAAAGCAAGCACTGAGAGCATGATGTGAAAGGCTTCATTCACACCTGATGAAGATAGGTTTTTGGAGAACCAATGAAGATAGTAACATATATCTCAAATATTAAGGAGATAAGATACTGGTTAGTGAAGTGTTTGTAGATGATATCATATTTGGAGGAAATGATGACATGAGAAATGACTTTGCAAATGAAATTAAAAGTGAGTTTGAAATGTCTCTAGTGGGGGAGATAAAAAATTTCATAGGTTTGTAAATACAGCAAATGAAGAGTGGTATTTTCATTACACATTCTAAGTATGTGAAGGAGGTATCAAAGACATTTGATATGAGTGATAGGTTGTAAGTTTTCTAAGGAAGATGATGCTACATCTGTTGATGAAAAATAGTACAGGTCAATGACTGTAAAAGTGCGCTATGATGTTCACAACAGACCGGATATAGCTCATGCAGTTGGTCTAGTTGCTAAATTTTAGAAGAATCTGAAGGAAACACATTTGATAGCAACCGAGAGGATTTTCAGATATTTGAAAGGTACTGTTGACTATGGATAATGGTATCCATATGAAAGAAACTTTGACTTGAAGGTGTATACAGATGCAGATTGGGTAGGTAGTGTTGATGATCAGAAAATTATAGCCCATGGAGCATTCTTTCTGGGAGGAAGACTTGTTTCATGGAGTATCAAAAAGCAGAGTTGTATTACACAGTCTACTGTTGAAGTTGAGTATGTTGCTGCTTATATGAAGTGTACCCAGGCTATCTGGATGAGACACATTTTGGAAGGTTTCAAGATGAAGTTTACAAAACCTGTAAAGATCTTATGTGACAATAACAGTGCCATAAATATTTCAAAGAACCCTGTCTTGCACACACAAACCAAGCACATTGAATTGAAGTATCATTTCTTGAGGGAAAAAGTGCAAAGTAAAGATGTGATCTTAGAGCATGTTTCTACCAAGGAGCGGCTTGTAGATATCTTTACTAAACCTCTTCCTAAGACTACTTTTGAGTATCTTAGAAGTTAGCTAGGGGTTGTACCCCTTCATGAGGTGAATTAAGCATGATGTAGAGTACATCGGTCCCAGAGCTACTTGCAGAATTTTACAGTAGGATTGATGTAGAAGTGGAGTTATTCCACAAGGGGAGCATCAAGTTGCATGTTGTTGATGCTGAATAGTGGAATTTGACATTGTATGTTTTACTTTCAATTTGGCATTGTTGTCAAAGGGAGAGAAGAACTATGTGATTTTGGGGAGAAGAATTGTATGATTGATAGAGGCAAGATGTACAGCCAGTGAGAAGCTAAAGACAAGGAGAGGACATGGTAAAATGTAAACCAGGATTCCTATTCACATCATAGCAATCAATGGTATTGATATTTGTATTGCCATCAATGGCAAAGGAAGAGATTGTTGGCATTTGCATGAAGATTGCATTAACAATTTTTTATGTTGTCATTGATGTCAATAAACCGATAATGTTATTGTTATAATGATATTTTGTAACCGGTAGAAAAAGATAAGTGAAAGGAACTGTAACCGGTAGGTAAGTTTAAGGAGTGAACTGATATTGCTAGGTATTGGAGAGTTGAACTGGTAAGCCCTACCTATTGTTTTGATAAACCCTAACCGATTAAGTCTGGTGAATTAGTTATATCGATTTATGATCCAATGATGAGTGGTAATGATTATGACATGTACGCATATTGTATGAGGAGAGTTTCAAAGAATTTTTGGCGCGTTGAGTTAATGTTTTTTATCTTGGGAATGAGCAAGTATATTGCATGTAATGCAAAGCGCGTGATGAGTTACTGAGTTCGATGAAGCAATGATCAAGGAGTGGTTGAGGATTTCTTGAATGATATTTAGAGATTGTTATGTAATCCAATGGTCATACTTGAACCAACTTGTTTTTAATCTCTATGATAGAATTAGTTTTTTGTTGTGTTACCGACCTAATTAATTTTTTTATAAGGTCGATGATTTGTTTTAGTTTAAGTGTTGGCAAAGTTGAATTGAGTGTGTGGTTGCCAAATCAGATGATGTATTTGTAGTTTGAGTAAAGACAGATAGGAGCATGAAAGGGATCTAAACAAGCAAGTGTAGTGGTATTCAAATAGATCAGCAAACTCCTATTGTTTTCTAATAATTATAGCAGTAAAATCCCCTAACCGGGTAAGCTCTAACAAGCTTTGTGTTATTCAAATACTCTAACCAGGTGATCCATTAGCTTGGATTCTAAATCCTTTACAAAGCTTACTCCTCATAGGGTATTGCTTCTAACAAGGTATTATAGTCAATCCCTTAACCGGGTGGTCCCTAACAGGATCTATTCTTAACAAGACTTTTGGTAGAAGCTTTAACAAGCTTGGCTCCTAATAGGGCAAACTTCAAAAGAGTTCAGATAGTTATCTTGTGAGTCTCATCTCACCATGGTTTTTCCCATTTGGGTTTCCATGTCAAAAATATTGTATCAAGTGGTGAATGTTTTTGTGGTTGAATTGCTTAACTACTTATTTCACTTTGATAAGTTAAGTTAACCGGTAACAATTTGAAATAAGATTTTACTTATATCAAGTAAAAGTATTTGGATGATTATGAGTTTCAATTTGTTTACTGTTATTTGTTGTAACAGTCAACCGGTTCATATTGAATGTTTTATTCTGACAGAAATATTGCATTTATAGTTCAGTGGTTTAACTTGTCAGTTTCAAAGTTTACTTGAGAGGTTTTTTTTGAGTAAGGTGAAAATTTATCAGTTTTTTAATCTACCGATTCACCCCCCCCCCTCCTCTCAATAGTTGACCAGATCCTTATTCTTTCATCATACCATTAGAATATCTACTATATACTCTGCTTCTATAGTGGACAAAGCAACCATAGCCTGTCTCTTACTCATCCAACTAATTGCACCACCAAATAAAGTAAACACATAAGCATTGGTCGGTCTTTTGCTATCAATATCACCTGGCTAGTTTGAATCCACATAACCATGAATATTAAGGACAATCATGTCTCCAACTAAATTACCATGATAACATAAAGAATACTATGAGGTACCCTTCAAATATTTGAAGACTCTTTTGACTACATCCCAATGAACTCTACCAAGATTAGACACATCTGAAAAGAACTTCCACTGCTTAGGAAATGTCTGGCCTAGTACAGACCATAACACACATAAAACCTTAGACTACACTCTAGTAAGGCACTTTTCTCATGTCTTCCATCTCTAATGGAGATGTAAAACAATCTAAACCGATAATTTTATTCCAATTGTGAAGGGAACACATAATGGTCTATAATCCTACATGATGAACCTCTGTAATATTGAATTCACATACTTACTATGGCCTAGCTATAGCTTTCCGTTCACTCTATCTCTTCTAATTTACATCCCAAGAATGTGTTTCATTGCACCAAGATCTTTCCTTTCAAATTTAGCAACAAGTTGAGACTTTAGTTCTAAAATCACACATTTCCCTCTACCAATGAATAACATATCATAAACATATAATGCAATGTAAAGGAAATGATCACTATCGGATTTATAATAAACAAAATTATCTTATTTAGAACTCTAAAATCCCAAACTTAACACATGTGTATCAAATTTTTGGTTCCATATCCTAGGACTCTGTTTGAGGCCATACAACAATTTCTTTAATTTACATACCAAATTACTTTTACCTTTCACCACATAGTGCTCTAGTTGTGTCATATAGATACCCTCCTCCAAATCACCATGAAGGAAATCAGTTTTCAGATCCATTTTCTCAACTTCTAAATCAGAAGCAACAACAATAGAAAGCAAAAATCTAATAGATGTCATTTTTGCAACAGGAGAAAATATCTCACCATAATCAACACTCTCAACCTGAGAGTAGTCTTTTGCAACCAAACTTGCTTTATACTTCTCAATGATTCCATCTAAACCAATATTTTTCTTGAACACCCATTTGCAGCCAACAAGCTTCCATCCTTCAGGCAATGGTACAAGATCCCATGTATCATTAATTTTCAAAGCTACCATTTCTTCTTGTTGGCATATGTGCAAGAGTATGATGACATGATGATATTGTATGTTGTCATTGATGTCAATATGCTAAGAAGTGAACCGATATATTGAAGTTAATAAACTGGCAAAGAGAACCGGTATGATGTTGTGAACTGGAACTAGTATGTTAGAACGAGAACTGGTACATGGAATGTGGTAGGACTACCGGTTGGTAGTCTTAGCTTCAAGGTTTCCAGTTGAAGTGTTCCAAGCCTATGTGATTCAACTGATGACATCGTGTGATGAGTTAGCATTGTAATGGAGATCAGATCATGTTGCCACATCAGCCTTGTGCACGTGAAGGATCTTGCATGAAGGAGATTGATCCTATCTACCTTGAGAATGTGTGAAGTCTTTGCCAACGGTGGAGAACGCATGATGGGTTATCGCCTCCATGAAGTGGTGAAGAAAGAACGATGGAGAATGTCTTGAGATCTGTTCAAGAACATTGTATTCAAATGCAAAGTGCTCAATGGTCAGGATTGAACCAATCAATTGCTTAACCTAAGTGTTTAGGGTTTAGGGTTTATACTGTCGACCTATCTGTGTTCTATAAGGTCGATGTTGTGTTTCATGTTGAGGTTGTTGGCAAATGTTGTGTGTGTATCTAAGTGGAGAGATACATGATTCTTGCCAGACCAGATAAGAGGATTGATATCTACATAGTGTGTATGTAGAAGGAAGGAACTAAAGCCAATCTCCATTGGCATTGAGTGCTATTACCAGATCATTGTAATACATGTTGATCTTTAACTACGTCAATAATTGGAAAATCCCTTAATCGGGTAGCTTTAACCAGCTTTTTGTAAATCCTTTAACAAGGTGACTCAAAGCCATTGAGTTCATAAAATCCTCTAACAAGGTAACCTCTAACAGGGTTTAACCCTTAACCGGGTATTCTAGCCATCCCTAACCGGGTGATCCCTAACAAGATCGGTTCCTAACAGAACCTATTGTAACAGTCTTTAACTAGACTAGGCTCCTAACAGAGTGGACTTCTAAAGAGTTTATAAACAGCTTGTGGGTATTCATCCCCACCATGGTTTTTCCCAATTGGGTTTCCACGTGAAAAATATGTGTGTCATGTGTGATGCCTCTTTCATGTGATGCTTTGTTATTTTCTGTCAAGCGGTGAATCATGTTATGATAGTAAATTATTGTATCTCTGATGATAGATTATCTGTTTATATCTTAGGTTGTATGGAATGATAAGTGTTTTCGGTTTATATCTTTCCCAGTAGCATTGTGTTTAACCGGTAGTAATCTAGTTTTGACCGGTGTTAGTGATTGCCAGTCAAGTTCACTGTTTGCAGTCAAACTGGTTAGGAAAAAGTTTATGTGCCTATACTGATTCACCCCCCCCCCCCTCTCAGTATTGGTTTGGTACTCACTACTCATCATTGAGTTATCAATTGGTATCAGAGCATCCTCTAGGTCCTCTGTGTTGTAAGCTTAACCACTTGAGGGAAAGATCCTATTGTAATGATAAAGAGGGAAGGTCCAAAGTTCAACAAAGATAACTTTAAAATATGGAAGGACAAAAAGAAGATATACATCAGAAGCATGGGTGCTCAACATTGGAGCTATGTTGAGAACATTTATGTTATCCCTATCGGTACTCTCACCGATGACCAAAAGAGAGAGATTCAGGAGAATGGGCAAGTCATGGAAGCCCTAATCAGTAGCTTATCTGACATTGAGTTTATTGATGTCTAGGATAAAGACAATCCCAAAGAAGTATGGGATACTCTTGAGAATATCTATGACAGTGATGAGCATGTAAAACAAGCTAAGGAAGAAAGCCTTAGAGGGAAGTTTGAAGACATGCAGATGGTTGAAGGTGATACCATTCAACAATATGGAATACGAATCAAAACCTTTGTTGGAGATATCAAGAGTGCAGGTGGTAAAATGGAAGATTCCACTATTGTTAGAAAAGCTTTGAGATCCCTATTACCAGTCTATGAAATAAGGTTTGCTGCTATTCAGGAGTTGAGATCAATAGACAAGACTAAGGTATCCCTAGACTCCATCATTGCAAAATTAATAGCCTATGAGCTAAATATTTTTTATGACAGTGTTCAGAAGACTGAATCAACTTTTAGAGCATCTACTCCACCATCCAGAAAAGGAAAATAAGCAAGAACCAATGGTGAACCAAGACAGAGCAGAGAAATGGATGATGTGGAGATTCTGATGGAATTTGAAGCTTTTCTTGCCAAGAGACTTCCTAAGGGAACCGACAAATACAGAGGTAAGCTTCCTTTGAAATGCTTCTCTTGTAACCGGATAGGGCACATCGCTATAAACTATCCTAATGGTGATAGCAAGGACACACCGGAAAGGTTCAAGAAATTCAAAGGAGGAAACCAGAGAAACTGTTTTGTAGCAGTTGATGAAGGTGTCATAGATGAGGAATCAAAAGATGAAGAAAATGAAAATATTGTGTTTGTTGCAGTCAAGGAGGATGTGTCAGACAAGAAGGCTCTTGTCTCCCACTTTGATAATTCCAATGAGTGTATTATTTACAGTGGTTGCTCTCGCCATATGACTGGTGACCGGAGCATGTTTATATCCCTGGAAGAGTATGATGGTGGTGTGGTTCGTTTTGGTAATGATGCACCATGTATGGTCAAAGGCAAAGGGTCCATCTCTCTAAATGGAAAGAGTAGTGCTGACAATGTGTATTGGGTGGAAGGTATCAGACACAATCTATTGAGTGTTGCCCAGCTAAATGACAGTGGACTCACTCTGGAATTCAAAAAAGGAGTCTACAAAATCAAAGGAAAGAATGGTGAACTGATGGCCACTGGTATGCAGACCAAAGGTAACTTATTTCAGCTAAATGCAAATATAAGTACATGTCTTATGGCTAAGTTTGATGATAGTTGGATATGGCATAGGAGACTCTGCCATGTAAACTTTGATAACATAGTAAAGGCCAGTAAGATCAAGGCAGCTAGAGGATTGTCGATGTTGAGCAAACCGGAAAATCCTTTGTGCAGAGAATGTCAACTAGGGAAAATGTCTTCCTCAACCTTCAAAGGTAAAACTTTCACTGCTGACAACTTATTTGATCTTGTGCATACTGGATTTGTGTGGTCCTATGAAAACTAGGAGTGTGCAGGGAGATAGGTATTTTATGATTCTTACAGATGATTGCTCAAGAATGATGTGGGTCACATTCTTGAAGGACAAGTTTGAAGCCTTTGGAAAGTTCAAAGCTTTCAAAGCACTGGTAGAAAAGGAAAGTGGTAGAAGAATCAAATGCCTTAGAACTGATCAAGGAGGGGAATTCACTTCTGGTGAATTCAACAAATATTGTGAAGAGAATGGCATCAAGAGGCAACTGTCTGCCCCCCGAACTCCACAGTAGAATGGCTTAGCAGAGAGGAACAACCAGACTGTGGTTGAAGCGGCTAGAACTATGTTGATCCAAGGAAAAGTTGTTCACACCTTTTGGAGAGAAGCGGTAAGCACTGTAGTCTACACAATGAACCAGGTACTCATCAAGAAAGGTAAGGATAAGACTCCTTATGAGTACTGGACCAGTAAGACACTAGTGGTAAGCTACTTTAGAGTTTTTGGTAGTAAATGTTACATCAAGAGGAGTGAACATCAGAGCAATTTTGATGCTAAATGTGATGAGGGAATATTCCTAGAGTATTCCACTAAGAGAAAAGCTCTCAAATATTTCAACAATAGGACTCAGAGAATTGTTGAAAGCATCAATGTTAGGGTTGATGAAAACTCTGGGAAACCTGAGGAAACCGACAGTGAGCAAGTAGGAGATGAACCTGTAGTAACCTTCTGGGAACCGATTGCAAATCAGCCCAGTACTAGTAATTGTGCTCCTACACTGGTGGATGCTAATGCTGATGAAGATGAGGATGAAGAAGAAAAGCAAGAGGAATCTATTAAGAACATACCTAGGTATGTCAAACTCAATCATGATCCAAAGAAAATCATAGGAGACAAGGATGCAGGAATCCTTACAAGAAGAAAGGTCAGAGAAAACTCATGTATGATCTCTGAATTTGAGCCTAAATCATTCAAAGAGGTACATAAAGATGAAGATTGGATCAAGGCAATGGAAGAGGAACTTGATCGGGTAGAAAAGAATGGTATATGGTCCTTGGTACCCAGACCGGAGCATAAAAATGTCATTGGTACCAAATGGGTTTTTAGAAATAAGCTGAATGAAGATGGGACAGTGATAAGAAACAAAGCTAGACTGGTGTGTAAGGGGTATGCTCAAGACAAAGGAGAAGACTATGGAGAAACCTTTGCTCCAGTAGCCAGATTGGAAGGAGTTCATATGCTCCTTGCATATGCAGCTTTTAAAGGATTCAAGGTATACCAAATGGATGTAAAATCTGCATTCCTAAATGGAATACTTGAAGAGGAGGTGTATATAGAGCAACCAGATGGGTTTTCCCAATCAGAAGACAGTGACATGGTGTGTAAGCTACATAAAGCCTTGTATGGACTAAAGCAGGCACCTAGAGCATGGTATGAACACTTGCACTCCCATCTTGTGAAGATTGGATTTGAAAGAACAAGTGAAGATAGCAATATTTACTTGAAATCAGAAGGAGATCAGATTTTGATCTGTGAAGTATTTGTTGATGACATCATCTTTGGAGGAGATGACAAGATGAGTCATGATTTTGTAGATGAGATGAAGAAGGAATTTGAGATGTCACTCATAGGGGAGATTAAGTTCTTCATTAGACTACAGATTCAACAAATGAGAGATGGAATCTTTATTACTCAGTCCAAGTATGTCAAAGAGGTGTTGAAGACCTTTGGCATGGAAGACAGTAAACCGGTTGGTACACCAATGGTGACCAGTTGTAAACTATCAAAAGAAGATGATTGAGAACTGGTAAATGAGAAGGAATACTGATCAATGACTGGTAAGTTACATTATGTAGTGCATAGCAGACCGGGCATTGCACATGCAGTGGGTATTACTGCTCGGTTTCAGCAAAGCCCAAGAGAATCCCACTTGGTAGTAGTCAAGCGAATTCTTAGATGTCTGAAGGGTATCCATACAATAATGAGTTCAACCTGAAAGTGTTCACAGATGCTGATTGGGCTGGTAATGTAGATGACCGGAAGAGCACAACTGGTGGTGCATTCTTTCTTGGTGGTAGACTGGTCTCATGGATGAGTAAAAAGTAGAGTTGTATCTCTCAGTCTATAGCAGAGGCGGAGTATGTTGCATCTTTTATGAACTGCACCCAGACTATTTGGATGAAGCATGTATTGAATGGCTTCAAAGTTCTTGTACCTGAATCATTAAGTATATTCTGTGACAATGCAAGTGCAATTAACATATCCAAGAATCCAGTTTTACATACTAGAACCAAGCACTTTGAACTCAAGTATCATTTCTTGAGGGAAAAGGTTTTGAACAAAGACGTGGCATTGGAACATGTTTCCAGTAAGGAGCAGTTAGCAGACATATTCACCAAGCCTCTACCGAAGGCTACTTTTACCTATCTAAGAGGTGAGCTAGGGGTGCTACCCCTTCAAGAGGTAATCTAAAGGTTTGTGCTCCACATCAGCCATATCTTACTTTTCTATATCTCTTCAGGATTGATGTGTTGAAGGATGCTACTCCTCAGGGGGAGCAACATAGTGGAACAGGGAAGCTTGTGCCTCCACTTTGGCATTGTTGTCAAAGGGGGAGAAGATGTGAAGCGGGGAAGATATCTGCAGCAATAGGGAGAAGATGTGATGCTGAGTGATATCTTTGTATATTGCCATCAATTCCAAAGGGGGAGATTGTTGGCATATGTGCAAGAGTATGATGACATGATGATATTGTATGTTGTCATTGATGTCAATATGCTGAGAAGTGAACCGGTATATTGAAGTTAAGCAACTAGCAAAGAGAACTGGTATGATGTTGTGAACCGGAACCGGTATGTCAGAATGAGAATCGGTACATGGAATGTGGTAGGACTACCGGTTGGTAGTCTTAGCTTCAGGGTTTCCGGTTGAAGTGTTCCAAGCCTATGTGATTCAACTGATGACATTGTGTGATGAGTTAGCATAGTAATGGAGATTAGATCATGTTGCCACGTCAGCCTCATGCACGTGAAGGATCTTGCATGAAGGAGATTGATCCTATCTACCTCGAGAATGTGCGAAGTCTTTGCAAATGGTGGAGAACGTGTGATGGGTTATCGCCTCCATGAAGCGGTGAAGAAAGAACGATGGAGAATATCTTGAGATCTGTTCAAGACTATTGTATTGAAATGCAAAGTGCTCAATGGTCAAGATTGAACCGATCAATTGCTTAACCTGAGTGTTTAGGGTTTAGGGTTATGTTGCCAACCTATCTGTGTTCTATAAGGTCGATGTTGTGTTTCATGTTGAGGTTGTTGGCAAATTTTGTGGGTGTATCTAAGTGCAGAGATACATGATTCTTGCCATACTAGATAAGAGGATTGATACCTGCATAGTGTGTGTGCAGAAGGAAGGATCTAAAGTAGATCTGCATTGGCATTGAGTGCTATTACCATATCATTGTAATACATGTTGATCTTTAACTACTTCAACAGTTGGAAAATCCCTTAACCGGGTAGCTTTAACCAACTTGTTGTAAATCCTTTAACAGGGTGACTCAAAGCCATTGAGTTCATAAAATCCTCTAATAGGGTTTAACCCTTAACCAGGTATTCTAGCCATCCCCAACCGGGTGATCCCTAACAGGATCGGTTCCTAACAGAACCTGTTGTAATAGTCTTTAACCGGACTAGGCTCCTAATAGAGCGGACTTCTAAAGAGTTCATAAATAGCTTGTGGGTATTCATCCCCACCGTGGTTTTTTCCAGTTGGGTTTCCACGTGAAAAATATGTGTGTCATGTGTGATGCCTCTTTCATGTGATGCTTTGTTATTTTCTGTCAAGCGGTGAACCATGTTATGATAGTAAATTATCGTATCTCTAATGATAGATTATATGTTTATGTCTTAGGTTGTATGGAAATCTAAGTGTTGTCGGTTTATGTCTTTCCCAGTAGCATTGTGTTTAACCGGTAGTAATCTGGTTCTGATCGATGTTAGTGATTGCCATTCAAGTTCACTGTTTGCAGTCAAACCGGTTAGGAAAAAGTTTCTGTGCCTGTACTGATTCACCCCCCCCTCTCAGTATTGGTTTGGCACTCACCGTTCATCATTGAGTTATCAATTGGTATCAGAGCATCCTTCATGTCCTCTAAGTTGTAAGCTTAACCACTTGAGGGAAAGATCCTATTGTAATGATGAAGAGGGAAGGTCCAAAGTTCAACAGAGATAACTTTAAAATATGGAAGGACAGAATGAAGATATACATCAGAAGCATGGGTGATCAACATTGGAGCTATGTTGAGAACATTTATGTTATCCCTACCGGTACTCTCACTGATGACCAAAAGAGAGAGATTCAGGAGAATGGGTAAGTCATGGAAGCCCTAATTAGTAGCTTATCTGACATTGAGTTTATTGATGTCCAGGATAAAGACAATCCCAAAGAAGTATGGGATACTCTTGAGAATATCTATGGTGGTGATGAGCATGTAAAAAAAGCTAAGGAAGAATTCCTTAGAGGGAAGTTTGAAGAAATGTGGATGGTTGAAGGTGAGACCATTCAACAATATGGAATACGAATCAAAACCATTGTTGGAGATATCAAGAGTGTAGGTGGTAAAATGGAAGATTCCACTGTTGTTAGCAAAGCTTTGAGATCCCTATTACCGGTCTATGCAATAATGGTTGCTACTATTCAGGAGTTGAGATCTATAGACAAGACTAAGGTATCCCTAGACTCCATCATTGAAAAATTAACAGCCTATGAGTTAAATAGTTTTGATGGCAGTGTTCAGAAGACTAAATCAACTTTTAGAGCATTTGTTGCACCATCTAGAAAAGGAAAAGAAGCAAGCACCAATGGTGAACCAAGACAAAGTAGAGAAATGGATGATGAGGAGATTTTGATGGAATTTGAAGCTCTTCTTGCCAAGAGACTTCCCAAGGGAACCGGCAAATACAGAGGTAAGCTTCCTTTGAAATGCTTCTCTTGTAACCGGATAGGACACATTGCTATAAACTTTCCTAATGGTGATAGCAAGGACAGACCAGAAAGGTTCAAGAAATTCAAAGGAGGAAATCGGAGAAACTATTTTGTAGCAGTTGATGAAGGTGTCATGGATGAGGAATCAAAAGATGAAGAAAATGAAGATATTCTATTTGTTGCAGTCAAGGAGGAAAAAGTTTGCAGTCAAGTCAGTTAGGAAAAAGTTTCTGTGTCTGTACTGATTCACCCCCCGCCCCTCTCAGTATTGGTTGGTACTCACCATTCATCATTGAGTTATCACTTCTTTTATAGAAATCTTCCAAGATTTTGCATCATCCATACCTAATGTTTCTTCTATAGATCTAGGTTCATCCATATTATTATTCAAAGTAAAATACATCTCCAATCATCAGGTGAATACCTTTCAAGTGGTTGTCTATGTCTTGTAGACCTTTGAACAAGTTGAGTTGGAGGTTCTTCCTCCTCTTCTGAAGATTCAGAGCTAGATGAGCTCTCCTCAACTTCTTGCCTATTAAGTGGTCTAGATTTAACTCTTTCAGGCGTAGAAGGGAATTGAATCGCATCTTCCTGTTTAGTCTGTTCTAGCTGCAATGTAACATGAAGGAGACTTAATTTGTCTTAAAATAACACTTCTAGTATGAATTACATTTTGTGCATTAGGGTCCCAAAGCTTGTATCCTTTTACACCATAATTGTAACCGATTAAGATGCATTTCATAGCCTTAATCTCCAGCTTTGTTTGCTTCTCCTTTGGCACATGTGCATATGCCTCACAACCAAAAACTCTAAGATGTCTCAATGAAGGCTTGTGACCTGACCATGATTCCATATGCATTTTATCAACAATAGATTATGTAGGAGACCTATTAATCATGTAGCAAGCAGTGGCAATAGCTTCAACCTAAAACTTTTGTTCTAGACTAGCACCACTCAAAATACTCCTAGCCTTCTCCATCAGTGTCTTGTTCATTCTTTCTGCAACTCCATTCTATTGTGGAGAATACAAAGTTGTCTTTTTCTATTAATGCCAAAATCTTTACAAAATCTATCAAAATCATTAGAGAAAAATTCATCGCCATCATCAGTCCTCAAACATTTAATTTTCTTTCCAGTCAACAACTCAACCATTGCTTTAAATTCTTTAAAACAATTGAAAACTTTAGATTTACTCTTTAGAAAGTATACTCATTTCCTTCTATTAAAATCATTAATAAATGAAACATAATATGTGGATTTTCCAATCAAAGAAACATCTATAGGACCAAACACATCAGAATGAATAAGATCCAAAACACCACAAGATTTATGAGAACTCGAGTAAAACTAAACGCAGTTTTTTTTCCATAAATGCAATGCTCACAAAAATAAAAGTTAAGATTACAATCATTCAAACCTTCAACAAGGTTTTTACTTTTCAAGGTCCTCAGAACCTTTTCTCCAATTTTGCCAAGCCTCTAGTGCCATAACATAGTCTTCTTTGTAGGTAACTTTGTTTCGGAAGAAAGAGCACCCTTAGGTACCTAAAATCCATGTCTGTCCGTTGAAGGTGAAACCCTCAAATATTTTGATAAAGTATCCACATATTTACTTTTTACAGAAGTGTTATTACACTCAATAATGCATGCCTCTAGCTTATACAAAGTGTCAAACCTGACACCTCTAGCAATCACCATAGCAACCTTAATCATCTTACATTTTGCATCAGAAAAGACTACCTGCACACCCGCATCTATCAGTTTTCTTATAGATAATAAATTTCATTTTAATCTAAGGATATGCAACACACCACTAATCCTTTTTATTCTGCCATCAAGAAACTTGGTCCTAACTTTACCTCTAGCAACAATGTCTAAATGTGAATCATCACCCAAGTACACCTTGCGTTCATTAAATTCTTCATATTCAAAAATCAATCTTTATTGGAAGTCATATGAAAATATGCACCTGATTCAATTAACCATGCATCATTACCTACATGAGTAGTCAAAGATACAATGAATGCATCACCATCTTCCTTCTCAGACTCAGAATCAAAATCAAACATTTTCTTTTTCTTCTTCTTTTCTTTTTTCTAGTCCTTATGGATGTGACCTGAATTACCACAATTCTAGCAAATGACTTTGGACTTTCCAGAAGATTTCAATCTCCCTTTGGATTTGGACTTATTGCACTTCTCATTCTTCTTGTCTTTTTCCTTAGGTCTTCCACGAATAGTTAGGGCTTCCTTCGAACGGATGGATACCTTCCTCCACATCTATTCACCAAGTAGGGCACCCACCACATCTTTAGACTTCAAAACAACAAAAGTACTACCAATAACCATAACAAGAGAATCTCATGAATTAGGCAAAGAACAAAGCAAGATCTGACATTTCTCCTCTTCATCCATCTTAACACAAACAGATACCAATTGACCCACCAACATATTAAATGCTTCTGGGTGATCTACAATTCATCCACCCTCTTCCATCTTCAAGGAATACAATTTCTTCCTCAGGAAAATTTGATTTAATAAAGATTTGGCTTGATACATCTCACCAAGCTTAGTCCATAACTTCTTTACAGAGTTGTCTTCTTGGACATTGATCAGAACAGAGTCTGCTAGGCACAATATAATTAGACCCTTGGATTTACGATCCATAACATCATATTGAGAAACCATATTAGGATCTAAAGGTCTTGAGACATTCAGATCAACAACATCCCACAGATCTCGATCTATTAGCAAATCTTCCATCTTCAGATTTCACATCTCAAAATTACTACCATTAAATTTCTCCACCTCTATTCTCCTTGACGAACTTGCCATCTAAAAATTCCTACAAAAAGATAAAAAGTATCTTTTGCACAACCTCCCACTCAAATTTGGATTATTTCAAAAAACCCAACAACCCACAACTGAAACCAAAGGTGATCAGGCTTCGATAGTACTTGTAAGGAAGTTAAGTAGCGGAACAACTCCTACACCCACCTTGAGAGGAGGATAATGCAAAAAAAAATATAGATCGTTATAGTAGCTATAAAAACTTAACAAAAATAAACAAAATATCATGCATACCACAGCACAGTAACACAGTGATTTACGTGGGAAAAACCCTTTCGGAAGAAAAATCGCACACTCCAAAACCAACTCAATATATTATTCAGCAATCAATAATAAATTATAATATATTTATAGAGAAATCTCTTCATAGGAGTACCACTAATCAGAGACTCGGAGGTAACTCAATATCCATAAGACTCTTACACACAAGCTCTATCTCACACACCTCATATATAGGAGATACAATACAAGAAACTATCAAATGGTATTAAAAAACCATGGGCTAAAACCACCCAATAAAGTAGAGGCGACATTAACTCCATTCTACATGACCTATGATGTGTCAAAACACACATCAACATGTGTTCCTCCCTTCTATAGCTCATTTATGTGTTCGATGCAATTTATATTTCCTATTTCAAGAGTCCAAACTTCCAAAGACCATAACTTGTGAACCGTGTGCTCGATTGATGAACTATTTGAAGCGCTGGAAAGCTCATGAAGTGATCTATCACCTTGTAAACTACTACATCATTTAAGCCCACTTTTTAGGGTATTCAGAGCCTCTAAATTCCTCAAAATTAATTTTAAACCTTTCATCGCACCCTCCAAAAATGAAAACTTTAATATCTTCAAAACTAGCTATGATCTTGCCACAAAAATTTATCGACATGCTTATCTAGCCAGCCAGAAGCTTCATGAAGAATTTAACACCATTTTGTGTTCAAATGAAAACTTACTATAAATAGTAACCTCATGTAAATGCAAGGTTGAGACACCATTTTCCCAACATTGAGGAATGCACCAGACTTGAAAAGGAAGTGCATAAAGTGAGGAGGGAACTAAAAGAGGAAAATGAACAAATTGACAAGGGTCTAAAACTAAAAGGTGAAAGAAAACTATTTGATGCTATGTTAAGTTCTCAAAAGGAGAATAATGATAAATATGGACCGGGTTTTGAGAAAAACGAAAATTCTAAAGATAAAGGAAAAGAAAAGGTCAAAGATATAGAGCAGAATTAAAAAAAATCATTCTGATCTAGAACAACAAGAGGGATGATAGAAGGTTTTCTCAGGCTACATCCAGGTATTATTTTAATGGCAATTGCTTTTCATGAAATAAATTTGGACATAGATCTAGTGAATGCAGAAGTCAAATAAAAAATCAATCTATTAGAATAAGATGTTACTCTTGCAACAAGTTTGGGCATAAGGTTGTTGAATGTAGAAGTAGGATGATGTGGAATGGAGACAAAAATATGAACTCTACTAAGTCTTTCAATGGAATTTATCATTCCTGTAATACATATAAGCATTAAGTTGTTAAATGTAGGAAAAACAAGAAATTCAGAAATGGTAGAACGAATGGCAATAAACCTCGGAGAGGTTTGGTATGTTATAATTATAACAAGATGGGACACATTGAAAAACATTTCAGAAGCAGGATAAAGAAGTCTAACAAATAAAATTGATATCAATCAAGAAAGAGAGAAAACAAAGATGACTTGGGTAAAGAAATTAGAAGATAAGATTAGAGAAAATATGGAAGATGGATCCGCACCTACTATGCGTGCTAAGCTCTCTTTCAGAAACTAAACAGATAGCTAGGTCTGAGGGGGAAATTTGAAAGACGGTCTTAAGAACCCTCATGCAATTCGTTGATGAAGTGCTTTCAACATAGCAATGTTCAGGAAGTCATTTCTGGTGGATTCTGTATGGTCTAATTGGCCCATAATGAAAGAGACAAAATAAATTATTTATCAACTTCTTGGTCATAATGCTTTAATGATTGACAGTTATTAGGTGATTTGAATATATTGGGATTTTAGACCTATTCTGCTCACTTGCATATTGATATTTTAGAGAGATCTCATTAAAAGAATTTTTTTGTACAATCTGTGTGTGTAGAGTGTTAGTGGAAGTAAACCCTAGTTGTTGCTACAATGTCAATTCTAGTTGCTGTTGATCATGAGCTCAAACCTCAACTTGTTTTCAAGCCATATCCATTCATAACAACTATTAAAGATAAAGGGTGTATTCTCAAATGTTCTAACTTATTGTCTATATACCAAGGATGTCATAGCATACATTCATGCAAAAATGCAAGAGGTAAGTTATGTGCAAATTCAATGATATTTGGAAGGATATGTTTGAAAATGATGGGATTACCCTTAAGAGCCAGTACAAGAACATTGTCTAGTTAGCGTTGAATATTTGGAGGGTTTTTCCTAGATTTTTTCTATGATACTAAATGGATAAAGATTATTCTTATTTGAATTCATAGAGACACCATGTATCTAGACAAACCCTATAAAATTATAAAAATGATATTGGGGCTTTGACCGGTTTATGTGAGAAGGGAACCATTCTGATGAAGAAGTCTATGAAGAATGGTACTTTTTCTGAACTAACTAGTTTTAGGTGGGATGGAAAAGTTGTGATCGTCAAAGACATTAAGGATCTAGGAGTTAAATATGCAACCAAAGTGCTTGCGTACAAAATATTCTTTCAGAACCAAGTGGGTTTTACGGTTGTGATTGCAATTCATACTGCTTTTTGGATGGTAATTTGCAGAGAGTGTTTCGATTTGTGTGAACTATTACTGGCACAGTTGTTGGACATTCTAGAGAAGATAAGAAAAAGTAAGTACCTATTCAAATTTGGTTCTTTGATCATTTGGCTCATCTTTATGTACATAAATGAGCTTCCTATAAGGGATAGTTATGTATGGGAGAAAACTACACCTATCGGAGCATAGATAGGATAATATGTTTGTTGTCTTAAAGGATTGCACCCTTGTGCTAAGTTGAAACTCAGTAATCTTGTGAAACATGGGATGATTTCCAAGCCTGTGGGTTGTCTTAAAGGAAATCAACCTCCATATGAAGGGTTGGTTCCCTTTGAAAATACCTCCTAAAACTATTAACTTGGCTATAAAAGGGATACGAGGATAACTGGAATTGAAATTTATCCTAGGAGGAGGTGATGCACCAAAAATAATTGAGATCTGTAACTTGTTCAACTCACAATATCTCCCAACAAATAGCTTTGTATCTTTCACAACTTAACTAAACATGTGATGCATAAGTATTTCTTAGAAAGGGTTGAACCTAATTCCCGCTTGAAGGAAAACAATTGGTTTTCATAACTACAAGCTATCAAAATCAATTAACACAATCCAAGACCTATACCATCATATATCTCCTTACACCAAATGTTGATTGAAAGAGATATAATAAAATATTTCATACATAAATCACAAAAAAATTATCAAATAATTCATTCATCACATAATACAATAAGTGCTAAGAATGAAGCCGCTACTATTTTATTGAAAAATAAAGGAATGTTTCTATTACAAAACTCAAAAAATGAGTTACAGGTCTGCAATTAAGCATGAAAGAGACAAAAATAGTCTACAATGTATGCTAAAGGGAAGAAATAACTAGTTCAGAAAGATAGAAGAAGAAAGCTTTATAGAAAATAAGGAGTTGGTATCAACTAAAGGCTAACTAATGTTGGACTCCACCTCATCTTCAAACTTAGGTTGAACTGAAGGTCTCTACCTTGATCTTATCTCTTAATGCATGATTAATCAGCTTGGGGTTGAAATTGGTCAAAAAGGATGCAAATTAGGAGTCCAAACTGCTTCAAATTGAATTTGAAGTTTATCTTGACTCATATGCAATTGAAGCAAGGGAAAACATGCAATGAAGGTACAAGGTTAGTTTAAATCAAAATAAGAACAAACACTCAAGCAAACACCAAATAAACCTTTATACCTTCACTATGTTTTGTCTTGTTCCTCTGATCGAGCCTTTGGTGAATTGGAATAGTGCCCTATCTCCACTCAATTGGATGATATGATGAATGGATGAAAGGGACTAAGTGTGGGATGGATTTTCCTATAATGAGGATGCTAAGGATGATTCTAAGTTCAAATTGACATCATGAGATTACACAATATGAGATATGGAAATGAGGGGAGGAGACCCCAATTTATAGATTTGAAGAGGCCAAAATGGAGGGCCAAGATCAATTTGGAATTGAGGGTGGAGATTTAAGGAAAGTGATGGGAAGGATGGAAAAGACATGTTGTGGAGACCAAGAGATTTTCCATAAAAGCATTTCTTGTCTTCACACTCCTCAAGGTCCAGAGGGAAGAGTCCCCAATGCACATTGAAAGAACAAAATGAATTAAAAATTCCTTGGGAAGGGACAAGGGGAATTTAAAATTTCAAAATAGAAGATTGCATGGGAGAAAGGGAAGATAAAATGAATTAGAAATTCCTTGGAAAGAGAGGATATGGGAATGTGCACATGACCAAATTAGGTGCATTTAAGGTTTTGGAAGGTGAGATGGGAATGCTATTTATGGCAAGAGGTTGACTTTCTCCTAATCTTGGAGATTAGGATTGTGCAAATAATTAAGAGAGGAGATTAGGAGAGCTAATGAGGGATTAGAAAGCAAGTGGATAAGTTAGGAGGATTTGACAAGATGAGAGCTAATGAGTGGAGAAATTTAAAATTGGAGGATAATGATAAGCAAGCTTCTACAAGAATTAATTAGGCTAGGTGAGGATTAGAAGAAATGATTTGTAGGAATCACATGACTAAAGTTAATTAATTGTGATTAATTAACTAAAAAGGAATTTAGAAGAATTAATAATTTGATTGACTTTTTAGAAGAATGGAGGAAATAATTAATTTATTTGATAAATTAATTATTGGACTATAGTGACATAATTAGTTAAATTTAATTTAATTAATTCTAAGAAGAATAGGGATAACACAATTTAACTAATTAATTATGTAGAAAGGTTAAATTAATTAAATATTCAATTTAATTAATTTAGGCATGTACAATAATCTTTGTGGGACCCCAAATTGTACTTAATCTTCTTGATTTGTTGTCAAAACACCTTCTTTTTAGGCGTTGAAGTGCTTGTAAGAATAAGAACTCCACCTCTTGTTGTTCTAAGTGTTCTTTAATTTACCTTCAATGCATGCCAACTGATTGAATGGTTCCCTTAATTGGTTGAAGATCTTTAAGAGACAAGGGGTCGGATTCAAGCCTTCTCATGCAATGAAAATCTTTGAAAAGTGTCAAAAAAAAATGGGATATTTTACCTTTAGATTGTTCCTTGATCTTGTACTAACCCCTAAAGTGACCATAAATCACTACCTACATTGTTATCATTGCCTTTGAATCAGGTTATATGCTTCTCTAATGGACTATTCTCCTCTTGATTAATTCTTTAGACCTCTTGTCTTGAAGTTTTGACAATGACTTCTACCTTTGTTTAGGCACATTTAATGCACTTTGTCACTGTCTTGATGAATATCCATTGTGTTGAACATTGTTCTTTGCTTTGTCTTTGTACTACGACTAGAACCTTGCAATATAGGTCTCTTTAGAGATCCCCTTTGTGACAATACTCCTTACTCTTTCCCAAAGTTGCTACAATTATAAGGTCATTGTAATGTTGCAGCTCTTATGACAGACGTTTATTATGGTTTGCTTAGATAATGGCCATGACAAGCCCTTCTAATCACTTTGATGGGTCTCATAAAACAAAAAGCTTCAATACTTCTTGCATTTCATAGTTCGTACTGCCTATAAACCGTCTTTGCATACTTTTGTGACATTCTTTATTGGCTGCAACTTGTGAATGGGATATGTTTACTTATGATTGATTGCTAGTTGTCTTATATTTGCATTCACTGTATTATAGAACTATCCAAGCTTTAAGGATTGTCTCTTTGACCAAAATTCACTATTATCACCTTCATGTAGCAGATTATAAACTTCTATATATAAGAGATGGAAGTGATTGTTGATGAAGAGAAACAGGTACATGTGCTTTAAGTATTGCTATATGAACAATATGATCTATGACATAATAAGCTATATTTTACAACTTTGGGATTGCCTTCTACACTATCTCTGAGATGCATTTCAATGTACCTATATATGAATATCTTTAGGTGCTTTTGGCACATATAAATCTATCCTTGAAATTGTCTCACAAATAATGATTGTAACAGTCCATGGCCATGGTACATAACTCATGGATATTTGTCTGTTGTAGGGTTCATCTTGAGATTGAAACTTTTCTACCAAAATTTATCTTTGTTGTTCACTGTTTTGACAGTCTTTTAGAGATGATGTCATGTTTTATTTATCTTTGATATTTGATCAACTATTACTGTGAAACCCTTGTGACTAAATTGGTTTTTTATAACTAGTACTGCACACTGCTCTTTGCATTTTAGAACATTCTCTTTGATGGATTTTATTGATTGATAGTCATACTTATCAATAGTGTCCAAAATGCAACCTAAACATTGATATCATAGTGCTTATATTTCTTATGAAAGTGTCTTGTGTCTTTTCATTACTTAAAGCTCAGTTTCCTAAGACTGTCATGTCTATTATACCCTTATTGTTCATGACTGTGGCATTGTCTTTCTTTCATGCTGATACAGCTCTCACAACTTTGAGGACTGTATTATGTTTGTGGATTGTATGAAGGGCACCCACCATTAATTCCTCTTTTGGCTTTGATGTTCATGGACTACTCTATCAACATTGTATATTGTCTTTATGTTGCTTTACTATCCATTCAGAGGTCTCTTGTGATTATCTCCAATGTTACTATAGGAATTCTTATACTATTTTCTATTATCTGCCAATACTCTAGAGGTCTAGACAGTTCTGCTCTTGACCTCTAATTTAGGATTATCATTAGTTCATTGTCTTCTAGGTGTATCCATGTCCTTGATCTCTAAACATGTTCATTACCAATCTAACAATGAGTTTTTCTCATGAGGGTTGTCTAGGCCTATAGCATGCCTTTTCTTCATCAATATGACTACTACATAGTCTATGTGTTGATTGGATAGTAACCTCCTCATTCTGAATATGCTCTAACTTGCTTCCTTATGGTTATCCTGGGGTTTGTATAGATTTGTCTTGCATAATCTAACCTTATTGTCACCTCTTGATTGTCTTTAGCTTTATATTATCTCCTTAATAGATCACGACTATATTTCCCTTAGTGATCTTTGTTGCTCGTGTGGAGTTATCGTTCACTGTTCCTGATCTCTTCAAATTGTCCCTTGTTTGACGTGTTCTTTGGCTATGACAAATTTACATCTTAATCTTTGCTCTCGGACTATCAAATCTGCCTTATATTGTCACTGCCATGATACTTATTGTCCTTGTTTAGGTGTATGCCTTATTATTGTTGTTATTGATCAAACTTTCAACACCCTTGACACTCCTTTTAGGCTCTATGTCTTTGATGACTCTGTGGCATGGTACTGAGGAAGACCCTTCTTTCATTAATTGTTCCTTTTGAAGTTGTTTTGTTCTTATGAGACTGTTATCCTCATACTTTCTTTGGACCATCTCTACTCATAGGATATTTGATGCCTTGACCATGATTTGTGAGAAAAAAAATTGAAAGACGACTTTAATAATTCTTTAATGTACTGTCTTGAGCTCAATCACTTTTTACTTTGAACTTTTATTCTCTTGACCTACATCTTGGGGACTAAATATGTGGCTAATCTTTAGGGCTACTGTCTTTAATGATGGATGCTCATAATGTTATTCAGGTACCACTATATTCAATGGTTGTTCTTCATTTCAAATATTCTCATTTTTTAAACATGATATGACTGTATTCTTCATTGTGAAAGTCTCACATTCATCCTCGATTTTTATGATAGTGAAGTCTATGTCTGTCATTTTGTTGGCTGCATTCATGACCTTTCTCTTGGTTGTTGTTACCAACATCTTTTAGGAGGTCTGCATCTCAATATAGGACTACATCAAATCAATGAATCTTTTAACAAATTAATTGTGGTTTTCATCCATTATGAAGACCCCTTTACCACTGATCTCTGAGAATTTCCTTTGATCACAGTTACGAATTATCTATGAAGCTCACTGTGATGGCTGCTTTTGAATTTGTCTCCCCTTTTCGTGTATTAATAATTACTAGCATTACCTATTTCTTTTACTGTGATCTCTTGTATATGGCTTATGAGATAGTTTGTTGTCCAAATAATGGGATATGATCTTGACACAAGCAAAGAGTGCAACTGTTCAGTGATCTCATGTTTGTCCTTTCCTCAATGGACTATCCTAGTCTCTTCTCTTTGCCTTATGACATTCTTACTGCATAGACCATGGTCCTTTCATTAGCCATCATTTGTTGTGTGTGAACCTATTTACTAAACATGTTGCTCTATTTTTATGAATGCTTGGTCTACAATTTTTTTGAAGATCCAATCATGCCTTTTCCCTTTTGCAAAGCTAACCCTATGAAAAGATATGTACAAACAAGCTTTCCTTCCTATTGATGAGTGCTAGAGTTCTGAAACTTTTAAGGAAAGATACATCTCACTCTTTTCATTATCATGATTTGTCTCAGAAATGAAGAACACTAAACCCTTCAACATGGAAGATTGAACTCATTCTATAAATGATAATGAGAAATTTTTAGTGAGCTAAGACAAAGTTGCTTTGATGAAGAAATATGGACATGCTATTTGCATGGAATCCTAATCATGGTCTTTGTGGTTCGCAAGGGTCTTTCTATGATTGATGTTATGCATTATATGTTTAAACTCTGAGATAGCTCTTCCATTACTCCTATGGAGAGAAAAATAATATTAAAGTGGATTCCTTTCATCAAATAGACTGCAAGTGAAGTGTTGAAAGTCGTGAGATCTGTCTGTTAATTTATTATTGAAGGCATAAAAAATCCCCGTCGTCATGATGAACTTATTATAGTAAGAACAACATTTCTTTGCAAAACAACCCAAACTTTGTTGTCAAAACCTAAGTTTAATCCCATGCTACGTGGTACTACCAAAATCTATCCCTTATTTTCCTCTCCAAACTCAAAACATCAGCCCACCATGAGCCTCTTTAGACTTTATCACAATGTTAATACTTGTCTTTTTAACTTTGTGTATTGGCATGGTGAACCTCTCTTGGGGTAATTAATTATTTTGGCAAACAAAAAAGGTGCTTAAACTAAATATTTATTTTTACTTGGACTTTGATTTCTACACCTTTTAGGATCTTTATACTGAACCTAAGACTATGAGGGCCATTTTTGACCTTTCAGACTTGAATGTGAAAAAACAGGTAACAATGTTAAGGGTTATAGTTCAAATGATCATTCTTTCAGAAGAACATTTGGTGGTGGGTTTATAAATTTTAAAGTGAGAATGCAAAAGATGAACAGGTTCCCTTTGGATTTGGTCAGAAAGTATAAAGAGACGTTTACCTTCCTAGTTAACAAATATAATTGTTATATCATGGCGGTTGAACCAAGAGTTGCTTGGATTCCTAAATTACCATATGAAGTTTCTAAAGAATCGGCTCAATCCAAGATTCCTGATATTATTGGATTGGACAAAGATCCCAATTAACCATGCTTTAGAATAGTAGAAGATTGAATCAAACTTGAGGAATGAGAGGTCCAACAAGGGACTAAACAAAAGAATGAAGAAAATATTCAATGACATCGAATTGCCTAGAGTTGTAGACATCTATGTATAGAGGATGACAAGATCAGCTTCTATATCACCTCTAGTGATGTTGAGTTCCTCCAGAACTCTTGCTCAAACTACATCTACTGAGAAGAAGACTTCAAGGAGGAAGGCTATGTTGGCAATTAACACTCATTGAATTCATTTTGTTGTCATTGATGGCAACAAGATTAGATGGAAGTAATTTATCAGCATTAGAAGGCATATATTGGCAGACACCGGCTTGGAGCATTCAGGGTTACACTGGCATCGACAATGGCATTGGCATCATTACTTGAAGGAAGCTGACATCAAGGAAGATTTATTTAGTAAATAATTTTGTAATTATTGTTGAGGCCGACATTGAATAACTTTTGTAAAAGCATTGTAAGCTGACATAAGGCATATTGTTTGTAATGGGTATATAGTTTAGTCTGCTAGGTCATTTTGTATATGACATAAGATAATATACAAGAGATGACATAGGATGCAATATAGGAGAATATAGCAGAACTATATAATGTGAAGTATATGTATGTAGATCATTTATATGTGAATTTTATATCATGCAACGATCTGTAGATAGCTTGGAAAGAGTTCTTAGAGAAGAAGAGATACTGGTAGTAGGGTTCAGGGTTTATGAATCGGTATAGAGCAGAGCTAGAACCAGAACTCTATTTGGCATAGCAAATGCATTTTGAGTTCAATTTTATTGTTTTAATTCAACAGAAGCTTGTAGTCAGTGAGACTCTTTAGTGATGAGCACTATGCTCTAGGCAGTTTGTCTTCCTGCATGTGCAGGCCCCCATTATATGTAATATCCTTTCATATGGCTAGTGAACTGATATTGTGGGTCACAAATCCCACCGTGGTTTTTCCTCTTTGAGGTTTTCCAAGTATAAATTATGTGTGTTATGGTGTTCATTTATGTGGATGATTTTTTTGCTTCATGTTATATGTTTATATGTTTACCAATTTTTATGTGTATGATATAAAAAGATAAAATCTTGTGTTATCGGCAGAACACTAATTCACTCTCCCCCAACCCCCCCCACTAGGATCAAATGTTATGCAAAAATCCTTAGGAGGTTCTTGTTGATCTACAAGGTTCACCACATTATTAGATTCAAGGCCAACATCATTGGGAGAGAAAGCAAGATGATCAGTTTCAATCACGTTAGTGGAATGGGATGGTCCCCCACTCTTAGTGTTCTTGGATCCCAACAATTGGTATCAGAGCCTAGTACCTTGGAAGAAGTTTAATATTTTGAGGAAGATCCTGAAACTAGAATCTTTGAACATGGCTATGGAGAAGCAACTTGAGATGGCTCTTGAGGATTATGATGATGAAAGGATGTAGAACTTGAAATTGCAAGAAGAATTGAATTATGCAAATGAGTTCATTCTTATCATGCAAGAAAAGTTATCATTAGCTCAAGCCAAGATAAAAGAACTTTTGCAAAACCCGGATGAGGAGGAGAAGAATGCACTTAAGGAACAATGTGAGAAACTAAGTCAAACAAACATGCTCATTAAGAATGAATTGAAAGATCTGACTATGAGGTTATCAAAATATATTGAGGACAAAAAGAAGAAGGAAGATAATCTTGTTATATCTCTGAAAAATAAATTTGATGAATCTAGTATATTGACTCATGAAAATAATCTGTTGAGAACTAATTTGGCACAATCTTGAAACAATGAATAAGAACTTGAAAGATAAATAACTACTCTGAGAGATGATCTAACTACTACAAGTGAGCATAAAGAAAAATTCAGGATTAGTGTTGCACAGTTCACTAATACATTTGGGGTCAAATTCTGATGGACAAGGAGCATTGTGTGAAAATTTGAATTTTTTTTTTTAAATGCCCATGTTCGTTGGAATTCTGATGACCTCGGGCATTTTATTTAAAAAAAAAACAAAAGGCATTTTCATTTTGAAAGCAAACCGAAGCCATCTTGCCTCCCTATTACCCCCCTCCCCCCCCCCCCCCCCCCCCGCGGCCGAAGCGATCTCTACACAAGCAAGGTAAGAACTCTTTGTTTTTCAATGAAGGCAACTAAATTTTTTTCGCAACTGGTTTTTTTTTTTGAATTAATCCATTTTGTGCATATCCTACGATCTTAAAATTCCATGAAATGACATCTCTTTGAGGTATTCTGTCATACAGTTCACAGGCCATGTGTATGCTACCCCATTTTGCGATTAAAACCCCCTTCGATTATGCTTTGAGGCTACCCCATGATTGGAATTGGTTGTTGTGTCTTCGGGTTCGGGTGTCCAAGCAACTATCACTTCCCGGAACTATTGCTATCCCACCCTACCTATAGTTTGATAGTTGTACAACCAAAATCGAGAAACTTGCCATTCCATATATGGATGGAAGTCGGAACCGCTAATCCATGAATAGGAAGGCGGGTAAACCATTACCCGGGGATAGATAGAAACTAGATACCGGATGAGGAAACCAAGGGTGGGTGGATATCGGGATTGTGTGTGGTGTTTGAGTTGGGTCTGCGCCTCAGAGTTAGGGTGAGGGTCGAGGAGGGAGGAGAGGATGTGTATGCGAGGGGAATGAGGGAGATTAGTAGTATGAGGTTTAGGGTAGAGATTGGTGATTCCATTTTTAGAGGTTATTGAGGAGGGGAATGTGGGGAATAGGATTAAATAGGTTGTGATTGTGAGAGTGGGTGAATTGGATTAAATAGATTCACCTAAGAGACTAAGCAGATTCACATAATGATAGGTGGATTTTCCTAAAGATGAAGGGATAAGACTTAACAAAAAGATGACTTAGGATGATGACAAGGAGGATTCATTTAAGGATATGGCATATTCACCTAAGGGATAGTGTATTCTCCCAAGAATATGGAAAAATTATTGATTGGTGGAATGACATACTAGATCAAGGAATGATACAAGGGTAGATTCACCTAAATATAGGGTAAATTGAGCTAAAAGGGTACCCATGAGATTGTGGTACTGAGTACCTATCTATGGATGGTGTATTTGGATACAAGTATGATGAAACCATGCTTGTGTATGATGAAACAAAGTCCAGATCTCTATTATAGGTCCAACATAATCTCTATTATTTGAGACACTATTTTATTAGCATATCCAATTAGGGTAATTTATGGGTTTAATTATGGATCATGTTGTCTATTTCCATGCACTATTGAACTTATTTGGATGTATTGTGATTATTTTAATTTTGAAGTTATAAATAAATTATGTTTGTACCTTAAAAAGGGTAACTCCAATTGATGTTTGGGCAGTTTATTTGAAAACTTATGGTGATTATTGCCCTATGTTATGTAATGGAGTTATTTTTACACTAAGTAATTAACTAGAAAATTGAGTTTGTATTGTTGTACAAGTATGATGAAACCATGCTTGTGTGTTTACATGTTTGTGCATCCTATTGAGAACCAACCTCGCTGTTGAGGAACTCAATAAATGTGTTGTTAAGTAGAAGAATGGAAAACTCAAGAAGCTATGGTGACATATTGTAGCATTAGTAGGGATTATCTCTATTGACCACACCTTTCAAAGATAGTATCCCCTAGTTCTCCTCATAGAATGGACCATTGGATGGCTCATAGTGGTATCCTATCCTACATTTATCTTGATGGCATTGCCGATAGTTGGTATGTGGTTCTTGGTACGGGTTTCCTCTTACCCTATTATCTTATTTATATCTTTGTTCCAACATGTGGAGATTGATTTTTGTCATGCTATGATGATTTTCATGTTTGCATGTGTTTTGACATTATGCAAATAGATATGATGTCACACCATACTTATGTTTTGATATAGTGTAGGTGATGGTTACATGTTGTTGATGGTAGTGATTTGGGTTCAAAGACACAATTCCACACACACACACAAATATTTGAAGATGCATTTTATATTATTCCTTCTTAGTGGCGATTAGTGTTGGAAGATTTGCACACATGTAGAGAGGAACTCATGTTAGATACAATAGGTTGTGTTTGATAACATTTGAATGTGCCTCATGATGTATACATATAGCTTTGGTGTGTGACATGCATGCACATTTTTCCATAAGACACATTGCTATGTGGCATGTGCCCTATGCATGTCATCTTTGTAAGGCACGTTGCTATGTGCAATGTGGCCCTAGGTGTGTCTTTTATATGAGGTGAATTGCCATGATATGTTAGGATTTGTAGTGTGCAGGCCACAAATGCATGCATGATGGACTATTATTATAGTCATGTTTTTTGGGCATGTAGCCTAGGCATGTCTTCTCCATTAGGTACATGGCCATGCCGTGTGGGAGTTTTTGTGTTCATGCCACAAATGCACACATGAGGGACTATTATTGGAGTCATGATGAATCTTCACTCTATTTAGCCACAATTTCTAGTCATATAGTTATGTAATGTGCACTTTTAAGGATTGTGAAGTTTCCTTCAATTATTGATGATCTCTCATCTTTGTTGCATGGGCCAACAATTTTATTTTATCTTGTTTGAATTAGTTTAATCACTATTGTGAGTTTTCTCTATTGTGTAGTTATTGTGGCTATGCTTGATTTGCTATTGGAATTGAACACATTTATTTGACTTATTATTGTTACTATTTTTTCTTTCTTTCAATATTTATGATCTTTGGTAGTTTAGTGAAACTCTTGCTATTTTTAAATGTTGCCTTCTTTGTTGTGATGTGATTCCTCACCAAGATCGACATAGATAACCTTGGATGAGTGTATGTAAGGAATCAAACATTGGGAAAATTTGAGGATAGGGGTAAGTGTTTGTTGTATGGGTAGCTACGATCCACTTGTACATTCTTAGTGATTATTGACGGCTATGTCTTGGAGCTGGCTAATCCCATTAAACAAACAAGGGGGAAGTCATACATAATCGTATGGATCCTCCCTAGTTGTGTGTGGATTCAAGACAACCATTATTTCATATGGTTCTTGGTTACTTTGTGAGACCATGGCATCCTCTTAGACCAATATGTGAGCCTTGTATTGTTATCCCTACAATGTGGATGAATAAGTGTATGTTTAAATAAATGCTTTGCTTATAATACTCAAAAATGTCTCTCAGAAAGTCTGCAACAGGCAAACTTTTAGTAAGAATTTGCAGACACAATGCTCAGAAATTCACACAATCAACTACATTAAATATGTTCTCTATTAAGTTCAATGGTTTTGGTTCGATTTGCAATTTTTGTGAAGCTTTTGCACTGAAGTTTCCATAGCCTGATTTTTTTGCCTGTGAAGAAAGACCATGTCAGATAATATCAATGAAGAACAAAATAAGGAGACAATTGCTAGATTATGGTCTAACTTGAAAAGAAAAGGTGATGGGAAATGTTATTGTCCCTGCAAAATTTGTAAAGGCTTAAAGACTAGAAGACTTCTAATCAAAATAGCTAAGAAACATTGTAGGCAGCATGGTCACATTGAAGGGGGACATGATTATCATCCACTGGTAAGCTGTTCATTATATCGTTTTAACAATTTATATACATAAGAAATCACTTGATAATGAGATCATGATCACGGTTTATTTATGTATATCAATTTTATATAGGTGGAGCACCCTAGAGCACATGGTATGGATCAACAAAACCCTAAGAATATGGTTTTGGAAGTGGAGGAACATGGAGGTGTGAATATCAAAGCTGAAGATAATGATCCCATGGAAGATGACGATCATGCACCAGAAAACACAATTGAAGATGATGGTACAAATACATTGATCCATGACACATTTAGTACTGGCACAGCTGATCATGATGATCAGGATGACCTTGATGTTCATGATTTACCTCTTCTTGAGAAGGCATATGAGCCCCTTTACAAAGGCTCCCAAACAACTCTTCTCTCTGCTGTATTGTTGTTGGTGAACTTGAAGGTTATGAATGGTTTATCCAACATAACAATCTCTCGTATGTTAAGGTGTGTCATACATGTCATTACAGTTAATAAATGGTGAATCATGTACCATTAATATTCTTTATATTAACACCTCAAACTTTTTTTTTGTTGTATATTGATAAGTAAGTTTTTCTTACCACCATCAAATATTCTACCTCACTCATACCGAGAATTATCTGCCATTATGAAAGATATTGGAATGGAGTATCAAACAATAGATGCTTGTCCCAATGATCATATTATATATCATAAACAACATGAATTTGGAACAGAATGCCCTGAATGTCATATCAGTAGATATCAAACAGATCAAATAACAAAAAAGGCGCCTCGCAAGGTTCTTTGTTATATTCCCATTATTCTACGTATGCAACGAGTATTCAGGTGCACTAGCTTGGCACAATTTATGGATTACCATGCATGCAATAGAAGTCGAGATGACATTATTCAAATGCCTATGGATGGTTCAGCATTTATGGACATAGAGGAAAAGTGGCCACACTTTAAAGAGGAACCTCGTAATCTCAAGCTTTCATTGGCAGCGGACGGTGTCAATCCATTTGGAGAGTTGAGATCTATTTACTCGGTGTGGCCTATTTTTGTTATCAACAATAATATTCCTCCATGGATGTCAATAAAGAGGGAGCACATAATGTTGGCAATGATTGTTCCAGGTATTTTATCATTTAATAGTCATCTACATTTAATTATAAATATTGCAGTAAAATGGTCATAATAATTATGTAATGTTTTTGTTCATTCCACTAGGCAAGTACCAAGTTAAAGATATGAATGTATATATTGAGCCTCTTATCGACGAGTTGCTAGAGTTATGGAATGGTGTGACCATGTATGACATCTCTAGACCAATAGGACAAAGACAATTTCAATTCCATGCAATGCTTGTATGGACAATACACAATGCCCCAGGGCTAACACATTTTTGTGGTATGTTATAGTGTTCAAGTTGCACATGATAATTATAATTATAAAAATAAATAGATTTAATAGAATTATACATTATCTTGTAGGTCTTCAAACAAAGGGAAAATTTGTATGTCCAGTTTGTGGTCCAAAGATGAAATCCTGTCATTCAAAAAGTTTAGGAAAGTAGGTGTTTGATGAGTATAGGCACTTCCTTCACAAAAATCATAAGTACCGGAATACTGAAAAACATCTTTTCAATGGGAAAGAAGAGACTACATCAAAGCCACGAAGAATGACTCCTCATTTACGGAAGTTGGAATATAATAGAATTAATCATCAAGGTAATGTCATTCCATCTAATGGTTTATGTTTGGAATTTGAATTTTTCTATCGTGTTTTGTTTACTGATGATGTAATTGATGATATTGAAGGTCATCAAGGCATGAATGGCCACCTTCCAAAGGGACTAAAAAGTTATCCCAGACAATTCAGTAGGTTGCCTTACTACGAGCAGCTACAAATTGTGCATTTGTTTGATACAATGCATATTGGAAAGAATATAACAGAGACATTATGGAAAATATTGGATGGAAGGCGTGACAAAGAAAAAATTGTCAAAATTTGTAGTGACATTGTGGAATCCAATCATGCAATGAAAAATGCCATTCAATCAAATAGCAATGGAGATCAGATTAATATAAGTGCCCTTCCTTGGTTATTAACGGAGCAGCAAAGCAATTCTATAAAAGAAGTCATACGAAAAATTCGATTTCCCACAAGATTTGTTGCGAACATAAACAATCTCATATCAAAGAAGAGTGAATTTGGGCTAGGGATGAAAACGCATGATTGGCATACCTTCATTAAGGTAATTCGCGTTCTTGTGTATTTACTATATATTTGTATACTGCGCATGTACTTTTCATTGTATTATTTTAGAAAACAATGAAAAGATCATTTTATAATTGTTGCAGTACGTTCTACCTCTATCTCTCCCAGACCACTTCGACAATAATATCAAGCAAGTCATATATGATCTTGGAAAATACATGAGGTAAGTAGTGATGTTTGTTCAATTTGTTGTATATATATTATATTTGCCATTTGTTTTACTTGTTATGCAATATATTTGTATATTATTTTGTAAAGTCTTGTTTATATATTTTTGCGTATTCAATCTCTTTAATTAGGTGGTTGTCATCTAAAGAAATCCACAAGGAAGATATAAAATATTGGAAGAGAAAAATCCCTCATCTAATGTGTGAAATGCAAAAGTGTCTACCTTCAACTTTTTTCAATGCACAAGAACACTACCTCATACACCAAGTTGAGGAGATCGAATTGTGTGGACCTGTACACACTAGGTCAATGTGGATGGTTGAGAGGCACTTGAAATTTTTGAAGCCTTTGGTTCGACAAAGAGCACATCCTGAGGGTTCTATGGTGGAGGGATATATGGTATACCAAACTATGGTGTACATTACTGAATATCTTCCTAAGTTTGCAGCAAAAATCCACGTAGATCGCATTTGGGATCCCAACCCCATTAATAAATTTGAAGGGGAGCACTTGATGGGGAAAGGTAGATTGAAGAAAGTGAGAGGTAATTATAAGATGTTATTGTAGTAAATTAATTCTTCATCTTCTAAATAAATCAATTGTAAGTGGTCTATTAATTATTTGTACAGTTGGTCGGGAGTGGGATGAGTTACATTTGTATATTGCAAACAATCTTGATTGGATGACGGTGTGGATTGAACGATGTCAACATTCTGGTCGCACATTAACATGGGATGGTGTCACTTCATTGGTTAAAGAAGCTCATCGTAATGGAGATTCCAATGTTATACAAAGGGAAATTGATTTAGCATATGGTTTAAGAGATCAACAGGTACATATAATTTTATTAATCACCCGTATGTTTATCAACTCATGATGCAATAATTTTAATATGTTAGACATATTGCAGGTCAAACACCACAAGGCTATGTGCTGCAATGGTCATAAATTTTGCATCAAATAGTTGGATGACACGAAGAAAACTTGTGATTCTGGGATAACTGCAGTCTTTGAGGTGACTAATATTTCATCTAGAAATGACATACATCCTCAAGTGTCTCAAAATCGATACTATGGCAATTTGGATGATATACTTGAGTGTGACTTTAATTCCTTCAAATTAGTTATGTTCGTCGTCAAATGGTATAGGCTACGACTGAATATAAATGATCCTGATAGAACTGTTATCGAACATGATAATGGATTTACAATGGTTAATACAAGGTCGTTTGAACGAGTTGGGGATGAGCCCTATGTTCTTCCAAGTCAATGTGAGCAGGTATTTTACTTGGAGGCTCCACATAAACCGGGTTGGTCATTTGTTGTTAGACATGATCCAAGAGGAAGGCCAATAATGGATAATGTGATGGAAGAAGAAGATACCGTAGAAGTAGAAGATGATATAGATGATCACGATCGACAGTTACTCGATGATGTTCCTGACGGAAATGTACACAAAGAAGAAGTTGATGATGATGATGGTGCTGCTGCTGATGATGATGGTGATGGTGATGGTGATGGTGATGGTGATGGTGATGGTGTCGGTGATGGTGATGATGAACACAATGACGATGACGACAATGATGATGACGATGACGACGACGACGACGACGAGGAGGATGATGATGATGATGATGATGATGATGATGATGATGATGATGATGATGATGATGATGGTCATGATGATGAGTTGAATGAAGAAGAAGATCAATGACATGAATGAAATGTATGAGATGCGATTATTATATTATCTATTTAATATTGATATCTTGATAGAAATTGATTTGACTTATATGGTTACATAATTAATACATATGTTTTGAATTCTAATGCCATTACTTAATTAATTCATGATGCACCTCTAGCTATGTGATAGATGGTGATTTAAAATACATATGTGATGGATTACATGCTTATGATGATACATGTGACATTTTTTGAACTTTGTGTTTATTTATGGAATGTGGACTACTTATTAGCTATGTGATGGATGGTGATTTATGATACGTATGTGATGGATTACATGTTTATGATGATACATATGTGATTCTTATGATGCTCAATTACATATATGATGATACATATGTGATGCTTATGATGCTTATGATACTGCAGTATTTATTGTTTATCAAATTACAAATGTAATGCTTATGATGCTCAATTGTTGGTGCAGGAACTTGAATCCCTTTGATGAGGATCCTGCATAGTCTCATGGATCGACAGGTATAAGTCAATACACCTTATAGAAATAATATATTTTTAAAAAATTACAAGAAAAACAAACTTCCTCAGTTTTTCAAACATCAACATTAGCAGCAAATCTAATACAGTTATCAACACTTGAGGCCCAAGTTGGACTTACTCAAATTTTAATCTCAACATCAACTTTATGGCCGACTTCTTCATCAATGTTACCCTCATTTGCAAAAATATCTCTCTCATTACCAACTAACTCTCTCATTTGATGGTGCATAGGTATCACCAAATAGGTATTTGTCAAATGTGTCTTCCTCAAGTGAGGGAAATGCAGGAATAGAAGAGGAAAGTGAGACATGTAGTAGATCTCAAATAGGGAGATCAACTAGAGGTCAAAAGATTAGAAGAAAATTCAATAAATGCATGGAATTTTTTCTTGCTCAAGGGGGTTCATGTTCTTATGATGATGAGACCAAAGGTGACATTGAGGTGCCCTTGAGGTACAAACATCTACTGAAACAATGTGTACCCAAGGAACTTCCTCCAATAAACACTGATTTTTGTGTTAATGAGAGGATATATCGCATAGCACCTTCGTCGTTACATGGTTTGGGCCTATTTTCCATGGACAGCATAAAGGTCTGTTACAACAAAGTTGCTGAATTGATGGAGTTTGTTGGACCTTGTTACAATTATAATGATTCGATGCAGATTGTTCGATATAAAAAAAGTATGCATAGGTATGCACTGTCAGCCAATTATATACAACAAAAAGATAATGATCAAAGTAAATGAGTGGTTGCATACATTGATGGAAGGCCAAAAGCAACAGGGAATATTGCAGGTTTTATAAATAGTACACGACCTGGGTCAACTAATAAGCAACCCAATTGCATATTTGAGGCACATGAGGGAAATTGTATGTTTGTATGTGCGATAAAATCAATAAGTGCGGGGGAAGAGCTGCTAATCGATTACAATTTGAATCGTATATATACAAACAAAGTTACTATCATGGGGGTGGTATGTACTATATATATATATATATATATATACCATTTAAGCCAACTTCCAATTAATGAATCCAATAAACCATTGTATTATTAAGTTTTTTTGCTAAGTCTATTGGTTTCATTTCGCTAACATTTTAATATTTTTTCTTTGTCACAGGGCCACATGGATCCACCACATAGCACAGATAGGGGTGTAGGTCCCGACACTTCTACAGAGCAGGTAAACCTCATTGTAATTGTACAAAGTAGATAGAATCAAACTGTTACACTATGATCTTTTCTTGAGTGTTTTGAAGTAATTTTGATAGTGTTAATTATATTCTTGTCATAGACAGATGTTTGGGATAAGGGAAAGGAACCTGCAGTACCTCAGTAGCTCCATAGGGATGTGGGGCAGTTGACAGTGTTATGCGCTGATGACATCGCTCTTACCACAAACCCTATACAATTTGTACATAAGAATATTAGAAAAATTAGGCAAGAGATTCTTCACAGACTTGCTCCCTAATTCTTCTCCTCTTAATTGGTTGCAAATTGAATTTGATGAGCATTTGATCTTTGTTTTATATGCTTCCTTTTTACCTTTGCCTTCATTTCACCTCCATAGGTCGGCCAACCCAATAATTGTTTATTAAATTCATGAATTTACCTTCCTTCTAGCTGACTTAAGGTGCTCTTCTCTTGCTGAGTGGGTTTGGACTCCTCTCATGCACAGATTTAGGTGCAAATAACAAGAAGGTTTGCACAGATTGGGGTCGGCAATGTAGAAAATTATTGATTTTATCCTTTAAACATTTGCATTTTTCCTCAAAATAAGGCCAACTTAGGGCTATTTTACCCCCAAGTGGGTTTGAAAGGCTCATATGCACAGACTAGAGGTGAGAGAGAGAGAGAGGGTGAGAGGAAGAGATAATGACTTGGAGAGGGTAGAGAAAGAGAAGTAGAGAGGGAGAGAAGAAGAGAGGGATGGAGAAACAGACCTAGAGAGGGGAGAGAGAAGAGAGATAGTAGAGAGGGATAGAGAAGAGAGATAGAATAGAGATACCAATGCCAATCTTTTTCTATAATTTTTTTTTTTCTGAAAAATCGGCCTACCGTCGGAATTCCGACATCAAAGCGTAAAAATTCCGACAGAGGAGTGTCGTCGGATGCACAACATACTCGTTGGAGCTCTCTTGGTGACCGTCGTAATTCCACCGCCAAGGGGTTCAAATTACGACGGCCTCCAGGAGAGTTCTGACGAGGATTCTGTGCATCCGACGACAATCCTCTATCAGAATTTTTACACTTTGATGTCAGAATTCTGACAGTAGCCCGAGATTGAGATGATATTGTTTCTGGGTATGAGTATCAATGGCGGTCGTTGGAAAGGATGGGGATGATGTCAGAATTGCGATGACCACAAGGATAGTCGAAACTTCCGACAAAAATTTTTCGACGGCTTTTTTTGTCGGTAGTGCGACAAAAATGCGTCGAACTACCGACTATTTGCCGTCAAAATTTTGCCCTGAATGTACTAGTGGTTGGATGATTTATTGAAAAGACAAAGGCAGATTGATGATTCTAGAGGACTTGGATTTGTAAAAGGTGAGAGCTGCAAATGAAGATCAGACAATCGGTATGCAGAACTCATCAGAATAGAGGAAACCGTTAAGGCAATCTAATGCTTATAAATTAAATGGTAGATGTTTTATTTGCAATAAATTTGGGTATGTGTCTAAACAATGTAGAAATAAAGAAAATAAAAAATACAATTTTATTCCCGGTCAATGTACAAATTGCAAGAAATATGGTCATAGATCAGAAGATTGCAGAATGAATGTTAAATGTCATGCATGTGGAAAGTTTGGACATTTTTCTAATCACTCTAGGTCAAAGAATGACACCGGATTTGTCAAAGCAATTCAGAAAAACAATGTTACATATTATGCATGCAACAAAATAGGTCATATTGCTAAATATTGTCGAAGCAAGACTCAACCGGTTAGCAATGATAAAGATAATAAGAAAGGAAAGAAGAAGGTAGATGAAATGCAACAAGATCACACCAAGAGATGGGTTAGAAAATCTGAAGAACCAAGTGGAGATGGATCTACATCAGTAACTTCATTGGTAGAACAGGGTATTCCTCCACCAGAAGGAAATTCCATCGGTAACTAAGGTACAAGCCTTAGGGGTTGGCAAAGTCATTGCAAAATACTGCATATTACCCTGGAAGAGATCTGGAAGAGGTCTGGAGAGTTGTGTTCATCATTGGTAAAGGTTCACTCAGCACAAAACTGTGAAACTAGCATCCGTAGGGTTGTTCGTGAAGCATTTATTATAGAGAAAGATTAGGGTTTTATTCATTGATAAAACGGGTAAGTAAGTTCATTTTCACTCACTGAGCATTTAAGCATTTAAAGTGAAGAAAAAGGCGAATTAAGAGTAAGCAAAGACATTTTGAAAGGATTTCAAGCAGAAACACTCAATCTCCCACCGGTGTTCACTTTCAGGTATTCTTTAAAATGGCATCTGGATCTTCAGCTCCTAATTTTATTGCAAATCCCACCATTGTCAAAGTCAAGGATAGGTTAAGGCCCGTATTCAAGGAGATTCCCGAAATTGCTAAGAAGGAAGACTGTGCGGGAGTATTTTCTAGGGTTCCTGACGGCGTGATGTATGTTGAAGACATGAGGGCATAAATTCACTGCACCTTGGAGGATCTAGGCACAGAGGACATCAAAAGAATGTATCAATCCATGATACTGGGAGACTCCAAAACCATCAAACCGGAATACAAAGCAATTGAGGATTTAGGGTTAACCGGTATTCTGTACATATCGAAATTCAAGGATGAAGTTATCAAATACATTTTGAGTAGGGTTCACAATGAGTTTATCTAGCTGTATAGGCCCTACATGATCACTAAGGAGGCTATTCAAGCAGTCACCAGCTTACCCAAAGTTGGACAAGAACCTTGGAAGAAAATTTCCAACACAGGGGTCAAGAAACTCACCGGTGCAACTCTTGATAGCAGATCAATGAGGATCAGCACAATCACCGACACTGATGTGAAATTTGCAAGCATGATAATAGGTTATAAGGTAACTCAATCCAACTGATTGAATTTTTTTGCTAGTTTATGCATTCATGATGCATATCAAATCCTAAGGAATAATGCAAAATATGATTTTTTTGAATGGATGAGGAGTGAATTGATGTTGAATCTTGGGAAGATCAAGGGAGTTAAGAAAGGAACTTTCAGATATGGAAACTTGATTGTTTGTTTAATGATTTACTTCCTAAATGAGCTACATGGTCTTGGCAAGAAGCGTTGGGCTCATGACATACCGATAGGTGTATGCAGGAAAAGCGGGTCGATAGAACTCAATATGTGGAAAACAGAGTCTAAGGAGTCTTTCTCACACACCCACGGGACTTCTTGGTGCAAGCTATGGAGTCATGAAGTATTGCTCATCTTCCCAAGGTTGGTTCCATGGTTCTCTATCTCACAAGGTCCCTCAAACTAATGTCTTTGCTCTCAGATCATTGAGAAAAGTGGTTTAGGGATGACAAATGCAAGAACGAGGGATGCTTTTGTTGATTTTAAGATGAAATGCATCCTAAGTTATACATGATCCTATAAATACAATAAACTAGTTATAAGATGACAAGATTAGTAACAAGACTATCCTAGCATGCTATATTAGTCTATGATTAAGCTAAATGATAAGGAAAATAGTCTAAACATGCATATTTAGATTAATTCCTATTGAAAAGAGAGGCTAAATGATGAGCACAAATGATATATTAAAGCTTGGATGGATTTTAGTATAAGTGTGATGCTAAAGACTTGGATATATGAAAATGTAGGAATGAGAGCTCTATTTATAGCAAAAATAGGGCAATGGATGGTCAGGATTGAAGGAGTTAATCAAGGGGTAAATTTGAAAGTTGGGAATCCATGTTTGCAATTGGCACCAATGAAATGGTGACAAATATCAACATAAGTCTGGGTTGAGAAAAGAGGTAGGAAGCATTAAATGCTTGAGAAGACCTCATAGTTATCTTAGGGGTAAGGATTATGGTTAAGTTAGGATTACCCATTGGATAAAGGTTTTACCCAAAGGATAAACTCTTGTGCAAAGGATTAAGGATAACCATGGTCAAAGCAATAAATGCTTGATGAGACCCTTAGGTTACATGGAGGTTGAGTTTAGGGAAATTCTTTAACCATGCTAGAGGGTTGAGTTAACCATTAATGGTTATGAAGACTTTGGGGACAAATTTGTAAGGGTCCTTCCAAATTTGGGGGTATTCAACAAGTTAGCTTGTTGAATGGATAAAGGCTTTAATGCTTTTAGAAGACTTTACTCCAAATTTGAGAAGTGACCTCCTCAAATTTAGGGAAAGGGGATAATGAATGGGTTTGGGTTAATTGATTAGGATTAGATGGATTCTAGAAGAAATTAGGAAGAGGGTTAGGATGCAAGTGGGAGATGTAGGATTTTGCAAGTGGATGAAGGGATAATAGGTTTTAATTGAATAAAATTAATTTAATTCAATTTTGGTTGTAATTTGGGGAAATAAAACAAATTAGATTTATTCAATTTAGGGTAAACCATTTAATTAAATTTGAATCTAATTAAAAGTGGATAGAAGGGATTTAATTGAATAAAATGATTTATCCTATTAAATGCCAAAAGAGGCCTAGTGAATTTAATTTAAATAAATTGAGTAATTTACTTAATTTAAATAGAGGAATGTGGGTGACTTAATTAAATTGGATTTAATTAAATAGAGAAATGAACATAAAATATTCATTTAGGAATATGGTCATTTTTATACATCTACAATAGGTATGCAGATCAAGGAAGCAATCACTAGTCTTGGTACCGGTAGAGATGAGAAACTTTGGAAGTATTTCGAAACATTCCAAGAAAACATGAGGCAGAGGGAGAGAATATCAAAGAAAATTGTGGAGAAGTACTCCACTGATATTTTTTTATGGTAAAAACCAATGAAACCCTTATGGAGGCAATTGAACCTAGGAAAATATGGATTAATGAGCTTGGATATGAAGTGGATGATAGCATTTATGATCAAATAAAAAATTTATGTTATTTTTATGCCATGCCCCAGTTTTGATAATTGATGTGATAATGCCCCCTCGGGAGGTGAATCAAAATTTTGGAAAATTTGATTTGATTTGATAATTGTGTTTGTTGTGCGAAATTTTGGCTAGGTGGAATGTTTTAAATTGATTCATCTCCCGATAATTGACATGTGTGAGGGTATGAGGGAGACCACGAGCGAATTACAAGCTCATTTCCCTAACCCTAATTTTATTTTTCCCTATAAAAGGGGAAAAGTGCATTGTTTTGTCTCATTTGTGCTTGTTGACCTTGGAGAAAGAGACTTTTGGAGAGAAGACAAAATGCCTATTCCATATTCTACACATCGATTCAAGCGCGTTCGAAGGTATCGGAGGCCTGTCACATATGGACCATCGGTAAGTCAACCTTTTTGACCCCTTTTTTATTTTTAATTTGGTCATTTTTGGTCAATTTTTGAATTTTGAAATGTGGTTTTCATGTTTTGGTGCATAGGGGTCTTAGGTTAGCGCATACGAAAAATTTCATAGTGCATAGAGTTGTAATTTAGGGTAGCATCCGAAAATATTTAGGGTAGCACATGGATAAAAAAGGGTAGCGCATAGCCTTAGATTAGCGCATGAGGGATACAGGGTAGCGCTTAGGGTTAAAAGGGTAGCGCATCAAGTAAACCTAGCGCATAGGGTGCACAGGGGGTCGCATGGGCAGGGGTAAGTAGCGCGTAGGTTAGACCTAGCGCATAAGGTTAAATAGGTAGCACAAACATGGGATAGGTTAGCACATGGATTGCGTTTAGCACTTAGGGTAGATTAGTTGGCGCATGGAGAAAAAAGGGTAGTGCGTAGAGTTAGTCTAGCGCATAGGGTAGATAGGATAGCGCGTGGAGAAAATAGGGTAGTGCATGGATATGGTTTAGTGCATAGCCAAATTTAATTAGCGCATGCAGTAGGTTTTACAAGATAGGATGATTTGTGAATGTAGAAAATTACATAGGATAAGGTTAGTTTTGCCTGGAGAGGTGGATTTTTGCCATTTGCTGTGTCGGCTGTCATGTTTTTGATAGTTTGTCCAATATGAGTACTGATATAACTTGGTTTGATTTGCGAATTTGCAAGTTATTTATGTAGATATTAATGTGTTTGTGATCTAAACTTGATTTGATTTGCATTGTTTCAAGTTAATATGTGTGGAGCTTGAATTGTGTTACAAGTTGATATGATTGTGGAACTTGAGTTGTGTTACAAGTTGATATGGGTTGGAAACTTGAGTTGTTTTACAAGTTGATATGGGTGGGAAACTTGAATTATTTTACAAGTTTATGTGATGTGAAGACTTGAGTTGTGTTACAAGTTGATATGGAATGATATGATATGGAACTTAGATTTGCAAAATGTTTCAAATTTTTGATGTGATTTTGATTTTGATATCTTTGTTTTGATGAGGAAACTGATATTGGACTTGGTTTGTTGTTTGACAGAGCGATTGGGAGTGGTTCAGTCACATGAGCGGTTCCCCAGACCATGGGCATTGATACCATGGTTGGCACAAGCTGACTTAGATATTATTGAGAGATGTGGTCTGTCGTCTTTATTAGATATGTCTCAGTTTACTATGAACCAAGGTTTACTTACAGCGCTCGCAGAGAGATGGCATAGTGATACGAACACCTTCCACTTTGCCACAGGTGAGATGACGGTGACTCCTAAGGACTGTTATAGGATATTGAGGATTCCCATAGCAGGTGCATTATTGCCTTATGAGCAGACAGAGGAGGGCGGGATAGAGGCACTGCGTCGCATATTTCATGATGAGACAGTTTGTGGATATGAGATCCCTTGGCAGAAGTTCTTGGATTTGGACTATGCGCCTCTTCCATCAGTACTAGCAGGTTTTATAGGTGGATTCCTATGTCCCGACCGTAGGTCGAAGGGATTTTCTGTAGGTTGGGGATTGGTGCTAGAGGAGATGGTGACATAGGGCCGCAAGTTAGCATGGGGATCGCCCATGCTAGCCCATTTGTACAGGGACTTACATGAGGTGGTATACTTGGGTTACAGTAGTTTGTCAGCTGGTGTGACACTTCTATAGGTATGGTGTTGGGAGCATATTCCAACAGCTAGGCCACTGGTGGATAGAGACAAGCCTGTTAGGCGGACATATGCATATAGATACAGGGGTTTAGTTGTCCAGCAGAAGCTGGGCAAACTTGAGCACTGGAGGAGGGTATTGGATGACATCGATACGGTTGTTTGGCGACCATATACAGAATGTGAGGTATGGGTCGAGGATGGGCTGGAGATGCCATATGTTTTTATGAGTCAGTTTTTGATAGGGCGGATGCCCTTTGTGATCGAGAGATTTCTGGCTGGTAGAGTTTTGCGACAGTATGGTCGGCAGCAAGGGATACCATAGGGGACCTGTTTGCATGCGCGTCGGAGGCAGGATATACCAGATTGGGATCCGACTATTGATAGTGGAGGGATTGTAGAGGAGTTTGCTAGCTTAGTGGGCCAAATATGGGACTACACTCTTGAGATATTAGATGTTGGGATGACACATGAGTTTGTTGGTTTGTTCGCAGCTCGTGTCGTGGCTAGGATATTAGATCCTGAGGAGATGCGGCCTGCTTTCGATGATGATGAGGATGAGGTAGGGGGAGATGGGGATGAGGGAGATGATGGAGGAGGTGGAGGAGGACAACAAGGGAGAGGATATTGGGGTAGGAGAGGAGACAGAGGTAGAGATGGGGGTGATAGGGGAGTGCGGGTGGAGAGAGCAGTTCGACGAGCTGTGATGGATAGAGGGAGAGGAGGTTTGGCGATTGGAGCAAGGGAGGAGGGGAGAGTGGGAGAGGTGATAGAAGCAATAGGAGGGACTGATGAGTGGAGACGACCAACACAGAGGAGGAGGACTGATGAGTTACCTCCACCAGCACTGAGGACAGGTAGGGGAATAGGGGGCACCCCTTCACAGGTGCCCCTATGGGTCCAGATCTTGACGCATGTGGAGGATGCCCAGATGAGGACCCTACAGTTGACAGTATAGTAGTTGTAGGCACAACTATTAACACAGCAGCGTCAGATTACCCAGTTGACCCTAGAGCGCAATACTGAGATAGAGTAGCGGGGTCGAGCGGAGGAGCTGGCAGGGAACCTACAGAGAGCGGCAGCAGGTGGCCCTTTGAGAGATATCATGAGAGAGTTGTCCTTGAGAGTCAAGGAGGAAGAGTACTATCAACACCACTATGAGGATGCGGTGCCCAGGGAGCGCAGAGTGCAGAGCTTTACGCAGTTAAGATCGAGTCGATCTTGAGAGACTGGGTCGTGGTCAAAGAGCAGAGGTGTGACGAGGCCTTCAAGACAGGATCCTCCTAGAGATTCAGGGGCTGGGACATCAACGGTGAGACCATCCCCCTCAGGAGATAGTCATTCTTGAGAGACATTGTCTCTATTGTATTTTTGATCATTGTATTTGGCCGAGACATGACATATTTTGTACATTTTGATCATTTTATATATATATATATATATGACACCATTTTCTTTGATCATGTGATGTGTTATGGATGCATGTTCTATAGGCTTTTAATTTACTTTATGATGATGCAATGCTTAGATAGATGATATGATGTGTGATGTAAATGTATGATGTGAGATGTATCTTGAAAATGAGATGTATGATTTGATATGCTGTGAGATGTATCTTGAAAATGAGATGTATGATTTGATATGCAGCTAATTGTAAAATGATATGCAACTACTTGTAACTACTTGTAAAATGATATGCAACTAATTGTAAAATGATATGCAACTAATTATTTTTGGAGCATCCTCATTCTGCCTTTGTCATCCGATATAACCACATGTTTATTTGCTTGCGATATATGTATCTTCATTGAGCATGGATTGATTTTTGGATATGTTAAAAATTTATACAAGCATAATGGTATAATTGCACCATGATGACCTGAGAAAAATTTACATGATTTTTGATTTTGCAAGATAGCACAAGCATCAAGGTATAATTGAACCAGGACGACCAGAGTGTGGATTACATATAAACAGACAAGATTAAACCATTTGTATGCGTACAGTGGAATCATGTCTTTGGTGATATTCATTGTATCACATCTCGAGACAAGTATTTACATAGTACAAATGATCGCCTCATAGATAGAAGACTAAGAAAGTATTGGAGTTTCCCGATGATCTCTAGCTTGGAAGCATTGTTGAGAAAATTTAGAGAATCCAATAATTTAAAAAGTTCAAATGCAAAAATAGTCAAGACTTTATGCAAAATGTAACATTTGGTACTTCAGAAAATCATCCATCTTATTGCTTTTGTGATTCTTGTTTTAGCGATTCAATGTTTTGCTCCATGATTGAGTAAGTTTTTGGTTGTTGGATGTGGTGTTCTGAGTTTTGCAAATAGTCTTGATGGTTTCAACATGCTGCAAGTTTTGACGATTATTGCACCTAGCTAAGTGTAACTCTCGATGTGGATATATTTAGTCATTACCAAGCCATGGTAAGATGTGAAAGGATAGATGGATAAATCAGGATAGTGACTATGCTAAGTATGTCCTGAATGGATATTTGCTAAGTGTCAGGCGATGGCCGATAGTTTTTGGCTGTGGAGATATGGATATAGATAAAGGAGTTGTCCTTTCACAATAGCGCCTGTTACGAAGTTTTTACCAATTGCTTTTATTGTACCTTTTTATTGGGTTTTTTTTTTAATTGTTTTTATCTTTTTCCGTGCATTAGACTACTCAAGTGTAGTATTTCTTCAGATGAATGTTGTTAGTTGGTTTGTCAAGCATATCTCCTTTTGAAGTTGTAAGCTGATAAGCACCTGATCCATAGACTGATATGATGATATAGGGACCTAACCGGTTAGGTTCAAATTTCCCTTTCTTTTCCCGATCTTGCTGATTTCTTGGATTTTCTTTGAGAACTAGATCACCAACTTTGAAATTACGAGGGATGACCTTGTGATTGTAGCTTCTACACATGTGTTGCTGATATGCTTTGAGATGAGTGTAAGAATGCTGACATCTTTCATCTAAAAGTTCGAGTTCTTGTAGTCAATTGACTCGATACTCTTCATTTGAGATTAAGCCTTTTAGAGAGACTCTGAGAGATGGAATTTCTACCTCTAGTGGTAAAATAGCTTCTGATCCATAGACCAAGGAGAAAGGTGTTGCTCATGTGGGTGTATGGATGCTAGTTATGTATGCCCAAAGTGTTGGATTGAGTTGTACATGCCAATCTTTTCCTGCATCATTCACTATTTTCTTTAGGATTTTTAGTATTGTCTTGTTGGATGCTTCTGCCTGACCATTTCCCTGTGGGTAATATGGTGTAGAGAACCGATGTTCTATTTTGAATTGTTCACATAGTTCTCGGGAATCTTGGTTTTTGAATGATCGTCCATTATCGTTGATGATGGAACTTGGAATACCATATCTGCAGATCAAATAGTTTAGGATAAAAGAGGCAATTTGTTTTCCAGTTACTATGGTCATGGGGACTGCTTCTATCCACTTGGTAAAGTATTCTGTTGCAGTTATTATGAACTTGTGTCCATGTGAAGATGAAGGATGAATTTTGCCAACCAAGTCGAGTCCCCACTTACAAAAGGGCTAGGATGTTGTAAATGGTTGCAGTTCCTGTGTTGGTGCATGTATCAGATTGCCATGGATCTAGCATTTAGGACACTTCTTGGCGAAGTGGTAAGAATCTTTTTCCATTGTCAGCCAGTAATATCCCATTCGTAGAAGCTTTTTAGCAAGAGTAATCCCACTTGAATGTGTGCCACAAATACCTTTGTGAAGCTCGTGTAAAGCGGAATCAGATTCATTATGATCAAGGCAATGAAGAAGAGTACCATCTAGACCTCGACGGTACAAAGTATCAGCAGCAAGGATATAACGGGCGGCTTGTCGGATAAAGTTACGCTTTTGGTTTCGGGACAAGTCAATGGGTAGGATTTTGTTCTTTAGATAATCATATATTGGTCCATACAAAGGGGAATCTGAACCAGTCAATGCATAGACAACATGGGATTCAGAGTGGTCATAGGCCGGGGAGAACAGTTGCTCTACCAAAAACTCGTAACGACTCTGTTGCTCTAGAATTTGTAGTAATGAAGTGATAGTAGCCATTTCATTGATTTCTTTGTTGTTCAACCTTGGTATTTGCTCGAAGGCAATGCGTACAAAATACTGTTTGAAGTCATCCACCATTCGTTTGTAGGGTAGTAGCTTATCATCTTTTGTCTAATAGTCATTGTTGATTTGATTGATGACTAGTTGTGAGTCTCTGTAGACTTTTAACTCCATGATTTTCCATTCTACGGCCATTTTGATGCCTATAACCAATGCCTCATATTCAGCCACATTATTTGTGCATGGAAACATAAGCCGATATGATCTTGGTATAGTGTGTCCTTCAGGAGTGATGAAGAGAATGCCAGCACCTGAACCATGTTGGGTGTAGGATCTGTCAAAGTATAGGGTCCATTGCTTGGTAGAAATAGCAAGAACATATCTATCCAGAAATTCAATCTCCATAGTTTGTTTTCCTAGTAGCGGTGCTTCAGCTAGTAAGTCTGCAATTGATTGTCCTTTGATAGCTCTTCGTTCTGTGTAGTGTATGTCAAATTCACTGAGAATCATGACCCATTTAGCCAATCGGCCTGTAAGAGCTGCCTTGCTGAGTAGGTATTTGAGAGGATCAATTTTTGCCACTAGCTTAATTGTGTGTGCTAGCATATAATGTCAGAATTTTTGAGAAGCAAAGACTACTATTAGACAAGCCTTCTCAATGAATGTATAGTTGAGTTCATAGCCATTCAATGTCTTGCTGATGTAGTATATGGATCATTCCTTTCCTTGTTGATCTTCTTGTGCCAATAGTGCCCCCAGTGATATATCTATTGTTGAAATGTATAGAATGAGTGGCTTTCCTACTATTGGTGGTACTAGAACCGGTGGGTTCATCAAATACTATTTGATTTTATAAAAATATTCTACACACTTGGCTTCCCATCTGAAAGGTACATTCTTATGTAGCAAATGATTGAATGGTAGACTTTTATTAGCTAGTTGAGCGATGAATCGCCTGATCGATTGGAGTCATCCTTGTAGAGAGCGAAGCTGGCTGATATTCTTTGGTGGTGGCATCTCCATAATGGCTTGTACCTTTCCTAGATCCACTTCAATACCTTTAGTTGAGACTATGTAGTCTAGTAACTTGCCTGATGTAACCCCAAAGACACACTTCTTAGGGTTGAGCCTGACTTGGAAATTTTCCAATCGATCAAAAATTTTTGTTAAGATGCTAAGGTGTTCTTCTCTAGTCAAGGATTTAGCTAGCAAATCATCCACATAGTCTTCCATGAAGGTATGCATCATTTCATGAAAGATTGTTGTCATTGCTCATTGATAAGTAGCTCCTACATTTTTTAAGCCAAAAGGCATAACATTCCAATAGTACATTCCCCAAAGATAGGTAAACGATGTTTTATCTTGATCCTCTGGGGCTATTTTTATTTGATTATAGCCTGAAAAACCGTCCATTAGTGAGAGCATTGCATGGCCCGCTGTGAGGTCTACAATTATGAGGAAAGTCGTCCTTTGGACAGGCTTTGTTGACATCTCTGAAATCAATGCAGATTTTGATACTGCCGTCTGGTTTTGATACTGGTACTATGTTGGAAATCCATTTTGCATAGTCGATGGGTCGAATGAATCCGACATCTAATAGTTTCTTCAGTTCAGCCTTGACCATGAGTGCCACCTATGGATTCATCTTTCATAGTTTTTGCTTGACTAGCTTAACTCCTAGAGAGATGGACAAGTGATGCATGATTAAATGTGGATCAATTCTGGGCATATCTACGTATGACCAAGCAAAGTTAATTTGCTTTTCTTTAAAAAAGATGATAAATGTTGATCTTTCCTCCTATGTCAGAGATTCTGTCAGGTGTATGTTTTTGGTTGCTTCTCTAGTACCAATGTTGATTGATTGAGTGGGCTCAATCAATATGGGTGATCGTTCATGAAAATGTTCAGGAAGAGTGTCAAGTCTCCCATCCTTAGGTGCCTGAAAAAGGTTTTCACCCTCAGATGTGTCCTTTATTTTTACTTTTTTATGATCTAGAGCTGCCATTGACTGGTTTTCAGCATCAGATCCTTTATTTGGTTCATTTTTGTGACTGAGAGACTTGGCACTCCCTGGTTTGTAGACATTGTTATCGTGTTTATTGGTAGAGCCTATTTCCGAGTTAATGGTACATAGGTAGTGGATAATAGATTCATCATCTGGGAAAATTGGTATATCATGCATTTTGGGTTCATCCCAGCCAATGAGGTCAGGAAAGATAAGTGGTAAGGAATCATTTGGTGGATCAAGTTTAGCTACGGTAAGTGCCAAGACAAAGGTTTCATCGTGATTGGTTCAGGTGCTAAAGAAGTTCAGGATTCCATCGAGGTCTTCGATGGTATCATCCTCCGTATAGACTTGTTCATAATGTTTCTGTTCACTTTCCTTGGCATCATAGATATTCTGTGGTCCAAATTCAGGTAGTCCATCTTCTGCATTATGCTCTTCTTGAGAAAGGGATATGAAGCTAGTATTGTCGGCGGTATCTCCAGTAGCATTTGAGTAGCTACCCCATTCATATTCATTGGAATCAATCTCAGAGGTATTATCCTAGATCTTTTTCAGTGTTGTAAATAGGTATGTTGTATGGTGAAAATAGATCTTTGATGATTGATACCAGTTTGATAGTCTTTGCTGATTTTGTGTCAGATCCTACTTCTACCTTTTGTATTTGTTCATATACTGTTCCTCCTTGGAGAGGAATAATGATATCAGGAGGTAGTTATGGTTTTTTAGATATTGGTGTTTGAATATGAGCTACTGCTTCAGATATGGCCTTCTTGTGATTGAGAAGTTTCTCCTGATGTTGCTTTTGTTCTTTACATTCATGGTCCTTGCGGATTGTTGCTACTAACTCAAATAGTGCTTCTTGCCAGGATTCTTCTTTGTACTTCTTTTTTGCTTTCCATCGAGGTTTTGGAGTTATGTGGGATATCTTTTTTAGTAGGAAAGTGAGTTTACAACCCAATCTTGTTTTGTCTTTATTGAGTTGCGAAGGAAGGTCTATTGGTTCAATGACTCCTTCTTTGCATTTTCCAATAGGTCCTTTACCATCATATCCCATTTGTTGCATGATTAAGTAGCCCTTTCCATATAGGTGTGTTGGTAGAATGATGTCTAGAGTAGCTGCTCTGTTATCTTCTTCCTCATCTTTGTATAACCAGCTAAGGATGTCCTTTTCCTCTGATTCATGTGCTAGAGTGCCAAGTTGGATGAAGGTACCATCAAATTTGGTGATGGGCTGAGTTACCTAATGTGTTGATGTTGTAGGTAATCCATGAGATCTGGGTGATGTTGGTAAGTTGGCCAAACACATGGGTTCCAAAGAGTATTCTCCCATGCCTTGTTCTTTGATTTGTATTTTCTGCTTGAAATCTCCAGGCAATGATTCAGACTTTGCCTTCTGTCGATCTGATGTTGAGGAATCATGTTTTTCCTATTATGGGGAACCAAACTGTCCTGGGCTGCCCCCATTGCATTACAATGTTGAAATGGATTGTGATCCGCTGATATAGAGACCTCTTGTCCGTTATAGAGAAATTTGACACACTGGTGATAGTAGAAGGCACTGCTTGCATTTCATGTATCCAGGGTCGACCTAATAAAATATTGTACGTGAGGTCTATGTCTAAGACCTGACACATAGTATCCCTTTGTACTTGTCCAACTTGAATGGGTAACATCACGGTTCCTTTAGATGATCTTTCCTCATCATCATATGCCTTTATGGTAATCTTTTTATGTGGATCAATAGACTCCTCAGAGAAGCCTAATGCACAGATAAGTTTTAAGGTACATATATTAAGTCCAACTCCTCCATCTATCAATACTCTTTTTACTCGGTGTTTATAAATGATAACTTCAATATGGAGGGGAGTGTTATGTGGATGACTTAAGGAAGTATTATCATGCTCTGAGAAGGTGAGATTATGAGGCCCTGTCATATGAGTGACCATAGATTGGAATTTGTCAGCATCCAGATCTTGAGGTACATTGGTTTCCAACAGCGCTTGTTCCAATATATCTTTGTGTTTTGGTGACAGTTTCAGCAATTCTAGTATAGATATTTGAGCAGGAGTTTTGCATAGTTGGCTGACTAAATCATATTGGATTTTTGGTGTAGTGGTTGTCGTTGTTGTGTGGCCCTCCAAGACATATTTATGAGCTCTGGTTGTTACATTGATAGATTCCTGATTATGTTGGTCTCAGATTGTGATGACATCTACATGATTGTCTTCAGCTGATATGTGATTGATGGTGTTATTGTAGATGTGATTGATATGAGCCCCACGTGTATCGTGTGAGGTTGAATCTCCATCTTTGTTGTAGTTTGGAAGAGGATTTTTAAAGGCTTCATGGTCACCATTTGTTTTGAGACCATCCACCATTAAATCACCTTGATCAATCATGTCCTGAATAATGTTTTTCAATCTCATGCAATCGTTCGTTCGATGACCTTTGTTGTGATGAAAATCACAAAAGTGTGAGTCATTCCACCAAGGTGGTTTGATTTGGGGTTCATAGTTGCTGATTGCGGGTAGAGAGATAATCTTGTTTGCTAGGAGTTCTCTGAATGTTGACTCCAGTGATTGTCCCAGTGGTGTGAAGACACATTTTTGGAAATTGTTGGTGTCGTCTCGTGAATTGTTATTAGGTCCTCGATTGGTGGTTTTGTTTTGAGTATCGTTGGTGTTGTTTGTGTTGGGTTGACCGTGATTGGTATTCAGTGCGTATGTGTTAGTGTCTGGGTTAGCACCTTTAGGATTTTTGTAGCTTGAGGATTTCCTAATAATGCGAGCACTGGCTATTTAGTTTTTGGATCAAATGATTCATTACCGCCTTCGTTTTTGTTTCGAGTCTAGAATCTAGATTTGTCTAACTTTTTGTTGTTTTGGTTATTGTAGTTTGATGAACTTGTTCCTTCTTTGAAGAATTTGAGCATTCTTTTTTTGACACATGCTTCTTCTACTTGAATGTCATTTTCAATCAATTTAGCAAAAGACGGTATGCATTGGAGTTTGAGCCTGTAACTCATCTCACCATTCAAGTTGTCGATAAAAATTTCCATTTTCTCCTTTTCAGGAATATCATGAATGTTTCATTATTTTTTTGTTTGGTGTTGCAGACGGCTAGCATGGTTATAGCATGTTGAATGTTATAAGAATATTGTGTTATGAATTTTTTGACCAATTCATCAAATGATCTGATAGGAGGTGTGATTCTGGATAACCATTCCATTGTTTGTCCTCCCAAACTTCTTGGGAATAACCTCATCAGATAAGTGTCATCATGAGCAAATTCAAGACTCATGGTACAAAATTCTTTGACGTGATCACGGGGATCGCTTTTCCCATTGTACTTGTCAAATTTAGGCATGTCTGAGTTTGGAGGAAAAGGGATCATGTGCAATCTTCTGTCAAAGGGATAAGGACAAATTGTGTTTAATGAGTACCGTATTGTCATCCCTTGTTGCATGTCTTGCATTTGTCTTTGTAACATTTGTATTTGTTGAGTAAGGGCAACTAAAGGTGTATTGTTTTTCCAAGGGAAGAGTTCTTCTCTTACATTAATCCTGGGTTGAAATGGTGTATGGAACGATATGTTTGCTCGGGGATGTGTTGCTCAGGGATGTTTTGTCCTGGTGTATGTTGTCTCGATATGTTTTGTTCAGGAATATCTTGTTTAGGGTCGCGTGCTTTCCCTTCTCGTTGTCATTCTTGATATTTGTAATGTTGAGATCTCATTCTAAACATATCTGTGTCAAAGTCTTCAGGGAGTTTAACCCCTTTGCTTGTGAGCATGAGCAAGTATTTTTCCTTGTAATTTTCCATGAGTCTTTCCAAATGAAGCACTTTCTTGGCATTCCTGAAGAAGTTCTTCAGAAATTTCAGTATCCTCTACATGTGGACCTTCAAAAGGATTTGATAACCTTCGATTCATACTGGATTCTGCTTGTGCCTCGCTTTGTTTATTTTGTTGAGAGTGAGTAACAGGCATTTTAGTAGAAGCTTTCTATGACAAAGGGGACAAAATCCTCTTCGATATGTCATTCCGAGGTTGGTGATTCAAATCGGGGTGTGTTGTAAGTGATGCACTCATTGGGAAAGAATGTCGAATTGATCTTTCCTCCATGGTTTATGATTTGACTGAATGCGGATTTTTGCCAATATGCCCTAATCTTCAAAGGCTCTTTGTCAAATTCATTGGATTTGTTTTGGATATAAAGTTTGACGTGATGAAGGAATGTTCGATGAGATTTGAAGAGTTGACGATTGATGTATAAAAATTTGTTTCTTTTGACAAATTTGGAAAAACTTGGTTGTTGTTTCTTCAACGTGATGTTACGATAAATATTCTTTCTTCTCAGAATATGGGGATTAGTCATGCATAAGAGATTCAATGGTTTCCTTTGATTTGTTTGGATTTAGTTGATCTTGTTTTGAAAACTCAAGTTTTACTTTATCAAAGTGAAGGTTTATATGCCCCTTCACGACAAAGCGTGTCAAATGATATGGATAAAGTCTCCCGATATGGAAACTTGATTTGACAACCTGAGATTTTGAACAAGTGTTTTTGATATATAATTCGTGAGATAATAAAGGACCTATTCGTCACTTGCGATGATGTTTCCCGATTTTGATAGGATAGATATGTTTTATCGTGCGATCAATTTTGGATTCTGGACAGCTTTTGTTTTGACATGAAATTTGCTTAAGGAATAGTTTTTAACGCTTTGCTTTTAATACTCTGGTTTGATGAAGATGAAGCTAATGAAAGGATGCTCTCAAAAATGTTTTCTAAATTTTCCACTATTTTGCCCACTGTTTTCCTGGGTTTGATCACGCGCTAAAACAAAGACTGAATGCGCTACAGAAATTTCTTTACACGCTAAGGAAAAGACCACACGTGCTAAGCTGCCCCCGGCTACATGCTAACTATTTTAGACTGTTTATCTGGTTTTATGTTTTGCTCAAAAAGTTATGCGCTAATATGGGCCTGCTACGCGCTAACTGTTAAACCTTACGCGCTATTTTTTGACTCCTACGCACTAAGCTGATGTTTCAACGCTCTAGGCTATTTTCCGGATGCGCTAACTGTTTAATGTTGTTTTGAAATTTTGGTAGAACGCTACTATTTAAATTGGATGTGCTAACTTGATGTTCTGATGCGCTAAAAAATGTACCACACATGCTAAGAGGTTGCTCTTATGCGCTAGAGTGTCCTGATATTTTCCTTTGGTTGGTTTTTTGCAATGTTTGGATTTTTGTTATGGTTTTTTTTAGTTTTGATGGATGATTTTTTGAAGTAATAAATGCAAACATAGCACCAAAGAGACAACCATTTTGCTTAATCTAACAAAAAGTGTATGTTCTACGAGGATGTGTTCAAACCCCCGATGTTTTAACAGGTTTGGATACAAATAATACACTTCAAGAAGACTTCTTTATTCAAAGTTCATAAGTAATATCATAGTCCACTAGTCTCGATACTCCGTTAGCTCAAATAGTCATGTCACCCCCTAGGGGGCGCCCATTTTTTTGCCTTTTGCCAGAAATTAACTCAAGTGAATTGCTTCACAATTGAGTAGTGATCTTAGGAGATATATGGTGAGCGATCTTGGGGGTGGATTCTTCCCCACCCTTGCACTATGATATTACAAATGTTTGGTTACTAACTCGGCTCAAGGTTTCTATTTCTATGGTTCATAATCAAGCTTCCTGTTTGGCCGTCAGTGATAAACTCCCTCGGGAGGCTTCCCAACCTTTAGAACAAAGGCTTTACGTATCTCAAGGATATTGGGGGAAGGCTAATCGCTATGCGCAACTGTTAAAAAGGACTTCCATCACTTTCTACTTTTGATTATAGTGGGTTGGAACACTTGGCGTCAAAGTCATTTCCCACTTAAGTCGTTCCCTTCACACCGGCCATAAATGGATTTAAGAGTTGATTTCAACTCCTCGGGAAGGCAGACCTGCTAAAGGATTTATTGCTTGAAATATTGAAAGCGTAAGAGTGGTTTGGCTTTTTGGTCACCCAGTTAAGGGGAGAGCATATACCTTCCACTTTCGAGACAAGGCAAACAAAGTTCTTTTTATCTTTCAAGTCAATGATTTGCTAACTTCTACTTGGAGATGTTGTTCCAACAAGCATGGTGTTTCTTTTATTTCTTCAAAGCTATGATTATCTAATCTAGCAAAAGAGCTTGGTCAACAAAGCAAAACTTCGATGTAGTCAACAAAAGAAAATCGGAAAAGGGGAAGAACTTCCCTCTTTATCTTTGAACAAAACAGGACAAGTGTGATTCTTTTACTTTGCAAAAATGAAGTGAATCCTTTTATGCACCAAAGGATGGTGAAGTTCTTTTTAAAGCTATCTTTGCAAAAAGAAAGATTGTTTTGTTCTTTTTATAATCCAAATTGAGAATTTTCTCTCCTAGAAAAGCAAGAAAAATTGTTGTTGTGGTTCGTTTTACAGCCTAAATAAGGTGAGTTCGATTTTATTTAACAAGAGTTAAAAAAAAAAAAAATTTAACTAACTTAACTAAGTTAGTCAAAATCTAAAGTATGTATAACTCTAAAAATAACTAAGCTCGTCCCTGCACTAAGATGTTAGAAATCATGCAAAACATCAACTCAAAATTGTTAGAAAGATTTTGGATCTGGTGGACTTCTACAAGTCTAACTTTTAAGTTCGGTTACAATTTTATTTTATTTTTTTAATTTTCTGTCGGTGATGCACTACAGAACAAACTGTACGCACTACAGAATGGGTGGGATGCGCTATCAAATAGACCCGATGCACTAAGCTGTTTTCCAAAAGTGCTAAACTGGTTTCCAGATGCACCACGCTATTTTTCTCCCACGCTGAGACCTACAGGAAAATATTAGTGGGATGATGCGCTAATTTAAAGGCTTCATGCGCTATATGATAGATTGTACGTGCTAAACAGTAAGCTTGATGCGCTATATTGTTAATCAGAAGTGCTATAGAATGTTTCCCACGCGCTGATTCTTGTTTCCTGCTTACCCGCAAAAGAGGTTAAATTTAAAAATTGATTTGATATATGGGGTCGGGCCTCACGGTGGGCGCCAGAAATGTATGCAGGAAAAGCGGGTCGATAGAACTCAATATGTGGAAAACGGAGTCTAAGGAGCATTGCTCACACACCCACAGGACTTCTTGGTGCAAACTATGGAGTCATGAAGTATGGCTCAGCTTCCCAAGGTTGGTTCCATGGTTCTCTATCTCACAAGGTCCCTCAAACCAATATCTTTGCTCTCAGATCACTGAGCAAAGTGGTTTAGGGATGACAAATGCAAGAACGAGGGATGCTTTTGTTGATTTTAAGATGAAATGCATCCTAAGTTATACATGATCCTATAAATGCAATAAACTAGTTATAAGATGGCAAGATTAGTAACAAGACTATCCTAGCATGCTATATTAGTCTATGATTAAGCTAAATGATAAGGAAAATAGTCTAAACATGCATATTTAGATTAATTCCTATTGAAAAGAGAGGCTAAATGATGAGCACAAATGATATATTAAAGCTTGGATGGATTTTAGTATAAGTGTGATGCTAAAGACTTGGATATATGAAAATGTAGGAATGAGAGCTCTATTTATAGTAAAAATAGGGCAATGGATGGTCAAGATTGAAGGAGTTAATCAAGGGCTAAGTTTGAAAGTTGGGAATCCATGTTTGCAATTGGCACCAATGAAATGGTGACAAATGTCAACATAAGACTAGGTTGAGAAGAGTGGTAGGAAGCATTAAATGCTTGAGAAGACCTCATAGTTATCTTAGGGGTAAGGGTTATGGTTAAGTTAGGATTATCCATTGGATAAAGGTTTTACCCAAAGGATAAACTCTTGTGCAAAGGATTAAGGATAACCATGGTCAAAGCAATAAATGCTTGATGAGACCCTTAGGTTACATGGAGGTTGAGTTTAGGGAAATTCTTTAACCATGCTAGAGGGTTGAGTTAACCATTAATGGTTATGAAGACTTTGGGGACAAATTTGTAAGAGTCCTTCCAAAATTGGGGGTATTCAACAAGTTAGCTTGTTGAATGGATAAAGGCTTTAATGCTTTTAGAAGACTTTACTCCAAATTTGAGAAGTGACCTCCTCAAATTTAGGGAAAGGGGATAATGAATGGGTTTGGGTTAATTGATTAGGATTAGATGGATTCTAGAAGAAATTAGGAAGAGGGTTAGGATGCAAGTGGGAGATGTAGGATTTTGCAAGTGGATGAAGGGATAATAGGTTTTAATTGAATAAAATGAATTTAATTCCATTTTGGTTGTAATTTGGGGAAATCAAATAAATTAGATTTATTCAATTTAGGGTAAACCATTTAATTAAATTTGAATCTAATTAAAAGTGGATAGAAGGGATTTAATTGAATAAAATGATTTATCCTATTAAATGTCAAAAGAGGCCTAGTGAATTTAATTTAAATAAATTGAGTAATTTACTTAATTTAAATAGAGGAATGTGGGTGACTTAATTAAATTGGATTTAATTAAATAGAGAAATGAACATAAAATATTCATTTAGGAATATGGTCATTTTTATACGTCTACAATAGGTATGCAGATCAAGGAAGCAATTACTGGTCTTGGTACCGGTAGAGATGAGAAACTTTGGAAGTATTTCGAAACATTCCAAGAAAACATGAGGCAGAGGGAGAGAATGTCAAAGAAAATTGTGGAGAAGTACTCCACTGATATTTTTTTTATGGTAAAAACCAATGAAACCCTTATGGAGGCAGTTGAACCTAGGAAAATATGGATTAATGAGCTTGGATATGAAGTGGATGATAGCATTTTTGAACTCTATGCAAAAATGTTGCTAGATGCCCCATTGGATGACAAAACAAAGCATTTTGGTACAGCAGAAGAGAAGGCACTTGAAGTCAAAACTAGTTTTAACAGGAAGAGAAGAGAGAAGAAAATAGAAAAGATGTTTTTATATGTATAGGATGTAATTCATAAGATAGACACTCAACTGGGTTCTGGATTCAAACTGGCAGTAGAATCAACAATGGTTAGTACTGCAGGGGTGAAGAAGCTTGAAACTTACATTTCTACCATCACTTTTGATTCTGACCCTAAGGAAAATTAACCTCTTGCATTCATAAGGGTACAAAGGAAGAAAGTGGATCATCCATCAATAGAGCAGAAGAAGGCAGAGCCTAGGAGGAGACTTGTTAGAAAGGCAACTAAACCTACTGCACCACCACCTCCGGCAAGGAAGCTTATACAAAAGAGGAAACCAGTCACATCTACACCGACAACCACAAGCAAAAAGAAGAAGAGTGATGACACTGAGTCCGGTAAGACTAAAAAGACATGTGCTGAGCTAATTGATGAAAATATAAAAGATGGAATTTTGAAAAATGTATCTATGTATTATGAAGATTTAGAGGATGATGAGAAAAATGAAATAGAAGAGGCTATTTTTTTACATATGGAGATCTATAAGAAAGCCTTAATAGAAATTTTGAAGGAGATACCTCTATCTTTGTATAATAAAATTGATGCTAGAAGACTCGACGTTGTCAAGAGGGATAGGGAGATTAAGGAAGTAGCACTTTTGGAAATGTGTGGTTCTATAAACAATGAGGAAATGAAAATACGCATAGATGTTGGAAATAGGACAGTTTTCAGTAGTAAACCCTGGCAGATAATTCTTATGATGGGCAGAGTAAATGAGGTGATAAATGAGACCAGTAAGGGTTGGACCAAATTCTTCCAGAAGAATCCTGATTTTCTCACATCTCATGAAGAATTTGCCAAGGCTACATCTTCCACCATTCTTGACAAATCAAAAGGGAAAGGTATTTTGGGTAGTTCAACTCCAATTTTGACCACACTGGTAGTAACTATAGACATACAAACACAACCGTGAGTAAAGGAGAGTGTATAGTCCATACCGACTAAATCTATTTTTTAGCAAGGAAATGTACAGGATATTGTTAATATTGTGGATAATACTCCACCAGCAGTAATTGACACTACACCAAGTGGCGAAGCCACCAGTGCAAAAGGGGTTGTAGAGGATAAGGTAAAGGAAATTGAATCTCTACCAGTAGTTAAAACTGATTCCCCGACAAAGTTTTTGGCAATTGACACTTCTTAGGTTGAGAAGAAATCCATCACTGATATGAGTCCCACTGAGTTAATGATGATGGAAACTCATAAATTATTGAAGAAGGGTACTGCAGACAAGGGAATAATTGATCAATTAGTTACAGTATTGCACAGATTGTTACCTAATTGTCAGATTGAAGATGGAGCAAGCCCTTCCGGAAAGCTCAAGACTCGAATAGAACATATTTCTAACAATTTTCAATCTCTGAGGCAGATTGCAGACTGACCGGCTTTAGAAAGATTTACTATAGCTAAAAGAGCAGCCTTTGACCAGATCATAGAAATAGAGAAAAAGAAAATTGAGGCCAAACTCATTCTTATTAAGAATTGTTTGAAACAAGGTACAAATATCTACAGGGTTTGTTGTAACATAGGAATTCTTGCAGCTAATGTAGATAGTAGATTAAAGGAGTTACATGATAAGGTAGCTAGCATTGCAAACCCTTTTTATGGATTAACCGCACTATCCACATCTATTGATGGATAAATTTTGTCCTTGGAGAACCAAATTTTTTCTTTTGAGAAGGAAAGAGATAAAGTCATTAGGAGAGCAAGAAGTCTTAGAGGATTGGTGAGTCCCAGATTGGATTCATTGGGTGTTCATAAAAGAGAGTGCATGGACATGATTGCTAAACCCACACTGGCAGATGTCAAGGAGAAGGAAACACTTGCCCACTTACTAAGTGGACTAGCATCTATATCTGACACCTTCAAAATGGGTTGGGATACATATCTTTAGTTGTTGAATAAGGCTTACCCAGAAATTTTGAAGTTGGTTAAACTCTAGTGAAACTAACAATATTCATTTATTCTTTTGTTCTGAATTCTTTCAAAAAATATTCACCGTTCTTTGGCATTGATTCCAAAGGGGGAGTATGTATATATGTGAAAAATATCAGAAAAATAAAACAGGATCACATGGGAAGGATATCAAGAAATCAAAAGGATTGTATTGCTCAGGGGGAGCATAATTCAGTTGAAGTGGCAAGGAATCCATTTTTCACATGAGTGTTTCCATCAATGCCAAAGGGGGAGATTGTTGGCAATTGACACTTATCGGATTAATTTTGTTTTCATTGATGGAAACAAGATTATATGGAAGTCATTTACCATCATTAGGAGGCATATACCGACAGACACCAGCTTTGGAGCATTCAGGGTTACATCGGCACCGACACTGGCATCAGTACTTGAGGAAGGTGACATCAAGGAAGATTTATTTACTAAATCATTTTGTAATTATTATCGAGGCCTACATTGTGATAGCCCTAAAAAATTGATTGCATAAAATTTTCAAATTTAAGCCCAAAGTATTGATTTTTCAGGTTTCTACTTACATCCTATAAGAACGATTCAAGGTCTGGGGTTTAGGGTTTATCAAAACTTCTTACATTTTGTGAAGAAAACCCTTGAAGTAATATATTTTTCTGTTACTTTTTCCCACTTAAAACCAAGGGTACCCTTTCCATGAGTGGCATCATTTTTATTCCCTAAGCAAAATATTGATCGATCGGTTTGTGAAATGAAATTTCCTAAGTCAATGCATACTTCCCTATTACCAGTCCCTTTCTAAATATTTATGTCTGTGCTTATATTTTCCTAAGTCCAGCAAGTTCTAAATACCCTGACCATGTATTAAAGAAAGGATAGATCCAATGGCTAGAGCTTCCCCACAATCAGAGATACGAGGATTTTTAATGATCACGACATCGCAAGATTGTGTCGCGCGTTATCAATGGAAACTAACAAGGTTAGCAGCATAACCGATCGAAAGTTTTGAAGTACTGGTTCGCAGGCGATAAAGGTCAGTCTACTAATAGTCCCATCAATTTGCACGTGCTCAGAATGAACAAGGATATTTTATCCTAAGGAAAAAGGTGCTCGACTTTTAAGTCCTGGAGGAGTTGACAGGCAGTGTGAAAAACAATAAAGATTGAACAGATCGGGCGGCCCTCATAGTCTTGCAAAATAAGTTGTAAGGTTTTTACAGACCATGGCATCACGAGATGATGCTATGTGTCCCTAGCTGGCTGGGAAGGCTTGTAGGGAGGTTGCTGAGAGATCTTGGTCAAAGAATGATATGGCGCTATCTAGTCAGGATTTTGCGGGTCAAAAGACATAGTTGGAAAGTCAAACTGCTAAGTTGGCAAGAAATGATAGTTAGATTTGCCAAGTTAGATGAGTTATGCAGTTGAGTTTCAAATAAGAAGTTTGGAGGGATTTTGGAGGCACCATTTGTATCTCACAGGAAAGGGCAAAATGAATGGGATTCAAACTTGTCGATTTAGGATTGATTTGACAGTCGAGGATGATAGCTCAGAGATCTGAAAGGATTTGGATAAGCTTCCAGTTCATGTGTGATGAATCACGAGTTCTCTAATAAATTCATAGATTTGCTTGTTGAAAGAAATCCTGAAGCAGGAGATTGTAGACTAAAAAGATGAATAAGATCAAATTAAAAATTTTTGCATCAGGAGAAACTTGACATAAGAATGCAGTAGATATGACATAGATGAATTCTAGTGTCCATAGCTGGCAGAGAAAATTGAGAACACTAGAGTGATGATGCTTCAAGAACAAGCACTACTTGATGAAGTATGGTTTAGCTATAAATACAACAAGGTGGTGATCAAACTGGTAGAAGAGTATGAACCCTTTTCATTTTCTAGTTGCAGTTTTTCTTTCTATGGAAGAAATGATGTTTGATCAAGCTTATAGATGGAGTTGCAATATACTCTGTGATACTGGATGGAATTTCTATCTCATGTGTGAGTATACCTATTACCCTAGGGGATGTGAAAGTGGGGAGGATTTATAGAGTGGGTGTGAAAGCCCTTTCTTGTGAAGAAAGGTCACGCATGACACAGCCTCTGTGTCTACTCAGTCTCTGGGTGGCAGAGGGTTCTGAGATAGAGCTCGCAGAGGAATCAAAAAGGGACATGTTTGGGTAGGGAGCGGAAGCAATCCATCCATGTAGCTTCATGGATGCTGTGACCCCTCCCTAGCATATTATGTTTCCCCTCTAACTCCACCTCCCACTACCTCTAATCTTGGGCATGAAGGTTGAGTTCCTCCTCTAGCTTGAGGGGCGAATTTACCTCTTTTTGGGATCCAGTTTCCCTTTATAAGGGAAATTCTCTATGGGACAAAAATACAACATCTCACACTCCATCCAAAGGTGTCAGGGTGATAATGACATGACTCAAATGGTTTTGCTTGTACCAATTTTTGATTCGAGAATGACGATTCACAGGTGTTGGCATATAGACATGTGGATATTTTGAAAGGGAATTGTACTAGCCTTTAGGGCTAATTATCAAAGAATGAATCTGTTATTGACAAGTGTCTTATGGCCTAAATCTTGTCGCTCCCTTGTTTTCTATAAAAGGGATTTCAAGGCCATTAGTTAGGGTCCGAATTTTCTAAGAAAGATCTCTATAAAATAGATCTTTTCTATAAGGTTAGATCCAAAATAGTTCTAGAGAGTCATACGAAATAATAGGGATTGTAATGATATTTTTCAGAGCAAAATTGTTATAGAATAGTTGCAGTTTCCCCTTTTCAAATGGATCATTTTGTATTTGAATTTGTTGGCTATCTTCTAATAAAAGATAGCTCATGATATTAATGCAAATATAGTTTCCTAATCTTTACTCTCATGTGTGTGATTTTATCTTCTTTTAAGCAAATGGGATCAAGGGTTTCGTTTGTTTATTGCATTGTTATGATGTATGTATTCTTTTATTCAATGCTTTAGTCCAAGGGGTTAACTAAAATGCTTGAATAAGATTACAGAGGAAATAAGGCTCGCCATAGGATTTGATAAGTAGTTCAGATAAAGGATTATAAGCAGAGTAATATTGTAAGGCAGTATTATTTTAAGGCAAGACAAACTATTAGATGAAGTTTTATCATATTTTCAGTAACACTTTTCATAGACTTTGTAGCCCAAATGAATAAGGCATTGGTATTTGCTATCAAATCTCATTGGGTTATCAGTTTTTCAGTTTTATCTTCTTTATGATCTCTCAGAGAGAATCTTATAAACAATCAGAACAATCATTTGCTAAGATTTATGTATTTTATGAGAATAGTCTCACCATCTCTCATACTCCAGTTTAAGGTTGAGGGTCACTGAAGGATTTTACATCCTTGAGCATTCTCCCTTTGTGTTGAGTTGTATTATGAGATAAACTGATTTATTTTCAGTAAGGTCCTGAGTATCCTTGCAGAGAGTAGGAATTTCTTACTAAAGGGATCACCCTCCCTAGTTCTGCAGAGCCTAAATAGCAGGAAGACCTTCCATCCTTGTTATTGTTGGTCCAAGCCTGATAGATATTGATAGTTGGAGGTGGCTCTCCATAGATATTTGGAGGAAATCAGCTTGGTCTTTGCCCTATAAGCAATGTAAACCCATCGTCTATTTTAGGAACCAACACATTGAATAACTTTTGTAAAAGAATTGTAAGCCGACATAAGGCATATTGTTTGTAATGGGTATATAGGTTAGTCTGCTAGGTCATTTTGTATATGACATAAGATAATATACAAGAGATGACATAGGATGCAACATAGAATAATATAGCATAACTATATAATGTGAAGTATATGTATGTAGATCATTTGTATGCGAATGTTATATCATGCAATGATTTGTAGATAGCTTGGAAAGAATTCTTGGAGGAGAAGAGATATCGGTAGTAGGGTTCAGGGTTTATGAACTGATATAGAGAAGAGCTAGAACCAGAACTCTATTTGGCATAGCAGATGCATTTTGAGTTCAATTTTATTGTTTTAATTCAGCAGAAGCTTGTAGCCATTGAGACTCTTTAGTGATGAGCAGTATGCTCTAGGCAGTGTGCCTTCCTGCATGTGCAGGCCCCCATTATATGTAATATCCTTTCATATGGCCAATGAACTGATATTGTGGGTCACAAATCCCACCATGGTTTTTCCTCTTTGAGGTTTTCCACATATAAATTATGTGTGTTATGGTGTTCATTTATGTGGATGATTTATTTTCTTCATGTTATATGTTTATATGTTTACCGGTTTATATGTGTATGGTATAAAAAGAAAAAATCTTGTGTTACCAAGAGAAAACTAATTCGCCCCCCCTCTTAGTGTTCTTGGATCCCAATAGGCTAAAGATCAAACAAAACTTAATATTCAAGAGGTCGAAGTTAAAAAAGTTGAGATTAGAAGTGGTGAGGAAGTAGAAAAATATAAATTTATTATCAGAGTGAGAACAAAGAGAACTAAAATGGAGGATATTGAAGAAGAAGAAGGTGTTGCTCCTCCTGCTAAGAATAAAAGAGACCAGACCTTTGTCGAATAGAAGAAGAGAACCAAAGAAAAGAAGTCAAAATAAAAGTGTTAAGAAAGAAGAACAAGACATTGATCTTGTTAATAAAATGTATGAAAACAAATCTTTGGATTATGTTGTGGATATCTATGATGAATCGCATTTAGTTGATAAAGAAGTAATTAAGAAAACTATAATCAGATATATGATTATTTGCAATCAAAATCTATGTGATATTTAAGATTTTGTTCCTAAAAGTTTGAATGAAGCATTGATGGATAAAAGAAACAAAGCCATATTAAACAAGAATGATATCTGGATCACTGCTATTGACAAAGTTTGTAGTCCATTATTTGAGGATGTCAAAGGTAAGATTCAACAAACTCTTAATGCAAGGTACCATAAGAAGTAAAGAATGAATTTAATAATGGGTGGAGATCCAAATGACATCAAGTGAATTGTTAGACAATTTGATGATATTGTGGCATGCATTGATTTGGAAGTTTTGAAGTGTTGCAAGGTTAATCAAAATGAGCTATTGATGTGTTGTCATTAGTGACTAGTTGGTGTAATTGATGTTGAGTTCTCTATGCAGCTGTGCTGAGATATTTTCTCTACATATCTTCTATATTGTACATCTATCCATGCAGTTTTGATATATTATTGAGTAGTATTTAGAGATGTTATATTCTAGATTTGGTGCTTTGAATTGTTGTGTTAAGGAAGTTGTGTTTACTAGTATGTTTGAGAGTGTTTTCGCATGAAATGCATGCTCCGCATTTCTCAACATTATGGTTTCTAGTGTTGCGGTTTTGGAGTTAAGTTTATAATGTCCTTAAGTTCATTCTATTCAATTAGCAAATGTTCTTGGGCTTTGTAAGCATGGTTTCAATTTTGATGGTGTTTACTCTAGGTTTGGCTAACCTAAGATGTTTACACACATATTTTTGCTCTGATGATTATGGATTGTTGTATAATATGTTTGATGTTTACTTTGATCTTAGTTAATATATGTTGTTGTCCACTTTACATTCTTTTCCACTATGAGAATATTTAGTGTTGGCCTAATTTGAATTATATTTGTTTAAGATTCTTAGTCGACCTTGAGAGATTTTGCAAATGTAAGGGTGATATATGTAAAGGATAATTTGATGAGGATGATGAGGAGGTGTGTCTGAAGAGATAACAAAAATGTGTTGTTAAAGAAAGTTAAATACAATGAAGATGTGTGAAAGAGGATCTATCTCCTTGATTATTACATGAGTATTATTTGAGTTGGTGAAAAGTGTTGAGTAGCATGAACTTTCATGTGTTAGCTACCAGTGAGCCAAAAGGTATCTACAGATCTTACAATTGTAGAGGCATATCAATGGTGGATTCTTTCTCTTTTATTGTTTTTAATTTTCGTAGTGAGCCCTCTGAAATTGAACCTTTGTTTCCATATTTCTCTCTAGAAGTGATCCTTTCTTTGTAAAAATAACCTCACCCTAATAGGTGTTCATATATTAAGAATAGCATTCTCCATGGTTTTTCCCCTAATAGGGTTTTCCATGTAAAATCTGGTGTTTCATAGTGTATGGTGTGCTCTGGTTTTCATGCTCGTATCTTTCAGTGGATTAAGTGTTAAAGTTAAGTTATTATGAATTTGATTTAAGGGAAAAGCTTTAAGATTTATTTATACAACTGATTCACCCCCCTCCCCCCTCCTCATTTGTCTTGTGCATTAGAACATTCAACATGAAGTGTGTATCTTTGCCTTCAAGAAAGATAAATAGGAAATTGAGTATTGGTGAATCCCGTGGGAGTTCTCTTGCTCCAGAGAAGGGAACTAAAGATCAAAATATTGATGAAGGTAGACTGGAAATAGTTTTGATAGTCAAGTACATATTGAACAAGTTTTTATTGATGCAAAAGAGTCGCAGAAGAGAAAATAGATGAAGTTGGACAACAAAATGTTGATGACAATATTTTAGGGGATGAGCTTGAAGATTGGTATGACCAGGTTGTAAATGAAGTGTTGGAAATACTAGTGGACACTAGTAAGGAAGTAAATGCATAAGAAAATATTGGGATAAGTAAGTCATGGGATGAACTAGATAGATCAGTTGTAGATGGAGGAAAGAAGAAGGATGAGGTAGGTTCAGAGAATGTTCAAATTAGTCAAGAGAAAGGGAGAGAGATAGAAAAAACACTTGTGGGGGAATCTCCTAATGTCTCTAAATCAACAAAGATGAAGATGATTATTGAACTAGGAATATAATTTGAGGTACTACAGGTATTGGTTACACAAGGGAAGTTGGATCTAAGCAAATTAAAACCCCAACTGATGTTACAATTAGGTGATGTTTTTTCTTGGAAGATAGAAAAAAAAAATTATGTGTCTATAGATTTAGTTGAATGCATGTTGAATTTTCTCCATGAGAAACTTTTGGATGTACAAATTGATGACTTTTTTAGTGATGAAGACCAGTTGAGACCTTTATTTGAAATATTGAGACAACAATTAAAAATGTCACCAAGAAGAAGCTAATAGATAATCGATTGTAATGGTTAACAAGCAAGTGTGCAAAGATTGACATCCATCTGAAGGATTGCATTGCCATATTTGAACAAAGTGTGCTCAACATGATTCAAGTGTACAAGTTTTTTCTCTTTTTATAGTTTTTAGTGCAGGTGGAGCTCACCAAAACTGGCAAGCACCAATAACCTTTGCTGAGATTTTTCAACCCTTAACAAATTGGGAAAGAAGAGAGAGAGAGAAGAGAAAAAGAGAAAGAGAGAAGGAAAGGGGATAAGTGAGGAAAAGACACACACATAGACCCTCACTACATAAACCCTTTGTACCCTCAATCATAGACCCTAAAATCTATATTGATACTATAAACTATAAACTAAAATGCCCTAAACCATAAATACCTTATATCATCAACACTAAATCCTACACCTTCGACCTATACCCTCATGTGTACTTATAATACCCCAAACCTTAAACCATACAACCTAAACCCTATACTAATACCCTTGACCCTATAACCCTATATGATAAATCCTCAACCCTATACCTTATACCCTTAACCATAAATACAATACCCTAAACCCTATACCCTATGTACTCTAAACCTTGTACCATCAATATTGTATCATAAACTATATACCAATACCTTAAACCCTATACCCTAAACACTATACCATACACCCTAAACCTTAAACCAGTACCCTAATACCTTAAACTATATACCTTAAAACCTAAATCCTATACCATAAACCCTAAACATATACCCTATACCCTATACCAATACCTCGATGGAGAAAAAGAGGGGTGATATAGATAGAGAGGGATAAGGAGAGGTGGAGAATGAATGAAAAAGAAACCTAGATAGGGGAGAGAGATAGAGAGGTGGGGGGAGAGGCGATGACCTAGTCAATGGAGAGAGAGTAAGGGAGGGAGAGGTGATGACCTATTCAATGGAGAGAGAGTGTGGAGGAGGGAGAGATAGATGGGGGTAAGGAGGGAGGGGTAGATAGATAGGGAGGGAGGAATAAAGGGAGGAAGAGACCTAGAGAGGGGAGGGAGGGAGAAGATGAGAGACAAAATAACAGAGAGAGAGAGAGAGAGGATTGATAAGAAATAGAGGAAGAGATAGAAATGGAGGGAGTGAGAGATATAGGGAAGGAGGAGATAGAGTGATGACCTAGATAGGGAAGGGAGAGAGAAGAGGATATGTAGAATAAAAAAGAGAAAGAGAGGGATAAGAAGGGAGGAAGAGGTAGACAAGGAGTTATTGAGAGACCTAGAGAGCGGGAGAGGTACAGAGGTGAGGGGGAGAGAGAGAATATAATGAGAGAGATAAGTTTAAAAAGAGATAAAGTGGGGTAAGAAGGGATTGATAGAGGTGGAGAGGGAGACAAAGAACTAGAGAGGGGATAGATATAGAGGTGAGAGACATAGAGCCTGGGGATAGAGAGGTGAGAGACCTAGGGGGCCGAGAGATAAAGGTGAGAGAGATAGAGGGAGAGAGAGAGGTGGGTAATGAGATGGTAAGGGAGAGGTAAAGGGGGAGGGAGGGTGGGAGGAAGAGGTAGTGATGGAGATAATGGAGAGAGGGAGAGAATAAGAGAGGGAGGGAGGAAATAATAGATATGGTGGTAAGGAGGGATGGGGAGATAGAGAAGGAGAGAGGAAGAAAGGGAGGGACAGATTTAGAGAGGGGAGAGAGAGGTGAGAAAGAGAAGAGGGAGAGGGAGAGGGAATTATAAAAATAGGCAATACCCTCATCCCTTTGTACCCTAAACCCTATACCAATACTTTATATCCTATACCTAGATGGGGAGAGATAGATAGAGGGGGATAAAGAGAGGTGCGTAATGAGACATGGATGGAGAGGTAAAGAGGTGAGGAGAGAGATATGGGGGGTAAGGAGGGAGAAATGAATAAAGGGAGGAAAAGGCCTAGAGAGGGGAGGGAGAGATAAAATGAGGGATAAAATAATAAAGAGAGAGAGGAGTAAGAAGAGATAGAGGGAGAGGTGGACATGGAGGGAATGAGAGACCTAGAAAAATAGGAGATAAATGGGGAGAGAGGTGATATGTGGATTTAATAACAAAGGGGAAGATAAAGGTGAGAGGAAGAAAGGAAGGGGACATCCTAGAGAGGTGTGGGAGATAGAGTGAGAGGAGTAACAAGGGATGGAGAGGTAGACATGGAGGGAGTGACGGACTAAGGGAAGGAGGAGATATAGAAGTCATTACCTAGAGAGGGGAGGAAGAGAGAATAGGAGAGATAAGAATGAAGAGAAAGAGAGGGATAAGTAGGGAGGGATAGGTAGAGAAGGAGTGACTAGGTGACCTAGAGATGAGAGAGGTAAAGAGGTGAGGGGAGAAAGAATAAAATGAGAGAAAAGTTCACAAAGAGAGAAATATGGGTAAGGATAGAATAAGAGAGGTGGAGATGGAGGGAAAGGACTAGAGGGGAGAGATATAGAGGTGAGAGACCTAGATCCTAGGGATAGAGAAGTGAGAGATCAATGAGGAGAGATAGAGGTGAGATAGATAGAGGGGAGGAGAGAGAGTTGGGTAATGACATGAGGGAAAGGTTTAGAGATAAATAGGGAGATATATATATATATATTTAGAGAGGGAGAGAGAAAAAGGGGTGGGAGTGAGAGGTAGTTATGGAGATAATGGAGAGAGAGAGAGAGAAGAGATAATAAGAGAGGGAGAGAGAAGAACAGAAAGGGAGGGAGGTAGGGATAGAGAGGAAGAGAGGGAGAAAGGGAGAGCGAGAGACCTAGAGAGGGGAGAGAGAGGTGAGAGAAAAGAGGGAGAGGGAGAGGCAGATATAGAGGGAAGTATCAACATAGGCAATACCTTCAACCCTATGTACCCTAAATCCTATATCATCAATATTGTACCCTAAACCCATACCAATACCATATTCCCTATACTCTATACCCTAAGCCCTATATCTTATACCTAGATGGGGAGAGAGAGGGGTGATATAGATAGAGGGGCATAGAGAGAGGTGGGTAGTGAGACATGGATGGATAGGTAGAGAGATGGAGAGGGAGGGAAAAAGAAACCCAAATAGGATATATATATATATATATATATATATGAGGGTAAGGAGTGGGGTAGATATAGAGTGAGAGAAGAAGAAAGGGAGGAAGAGACCTAAAGAAGGGAGTTAAGGAGAAGATGAGAGACAAAATAACAAAGAGATAGAGAAGAGTACGAAGATATGGATGAAGAGGTAGATAGAGAGAGGTGATAAACCTCAATAGGGAGAGAAAGGTGAGATGGGGGATTAAGGAGTGAGGGGGAGAGAGATATAGGGGTTTAAGGAGGGAGGAGAACATAGATACTAAGAGAGGAAGAAAGGGAGGGGATGTCCTAGAGAGGGGATAGAGAAGAGATGGAGAGGGAGGGAGAATAACTAGAGAGGGGATAGATAGAGAGGTGAGATGCCTGCAAGGGGAGATAGAGGTGAGAGACCTAGATGGGGAGAGTGAAGGGTGATATAGATAGAGGGGGAGAGAGATTTGAGATACCTAGATGGGGAGAGAGAGGGGTGAGATACATAGAGAGAGATAGAGAGGTGTGTAATCAAACATGGATGGAGAGGTAGATAGGTGGAGAGGGAGGGAGGGAAGGACAAACCTAGAGAGGGGAGAGAGAGAGAATGGGGGGAGGGGTGATGACCTAGATAATGGAGAGAGAGGATAAGAGAGGGAGAGAGAATAAGAGACATTGGTGGAGAGAGATATATATGGGGGTGAGGAGGAAGGGGGAGATAGAGAGGGAGAGAGGAAGAAAGGGAGGGAGAAACCTAGAGAGGGAAGAGATAAGTGAGATAGAGAAGAAAGAGAGGAGAAAATGGAGAGATAGAGGGAAGCATCAATATAGGCAATACTCTCAACCCTATGTACCCTAAACATTGTACCATCAATCTTGTACCCTAAACCTTATATCCTACACCCTATTCTCTAAACCATATACAAGGGATGGAGAGTTGATGACCTAAATAGTGGAGGGAGAGAGAAGAGGAGAGAGAGAGAGAGAGAGAGAGAGACAAAAACAAAGAGAAAGGGTGATTTGGCTCTACCATTCTAAAAATGCATATTCATTTGGCACTAGACAAATTTGGCTAGCACCAATTGAAAAAGCATTTTCATTTTGTACATCTTCATTTGGCGCTCACCAAATAATTTTCATTGGGAATTCTAATCCTTTGGGTTGGATTTTCCTTGGGGATTCAACCCAAAGGGTTGGATGACCATTTCATGCCAAAATGTGTTTTTTAGAAGGTAAAAAAATTCACACATATTTGGTTGTGCTCTCCATCAAGTTTGCACATGTTCCAATGCAATTTGAAAAAATACCATGATGATGCTAAGCTCTCTCTTAGCTATCTAACCATGTAATTTTTTTCACGTTTTGCTTATTTTTAGGCTTTCAACTTTAATTCCTTTTGTAAGTGTGTCTAGTTTTTGTCAAAAACCAACATGTATTTTGGATGTAGTTTTTTACTCGTTCATTGAATTTTGAAACAAATTACACTTTTAGAAACTAGACTCCATACTACACATTGAATTTATTTATTTTTAATTAGTTTCAAAAAAATTAGGGAGGAAGCACACACAAATTTCTATTTTTCAAGATGCTTTCGCTTCACAAATTAGTAAAGAATCATATATTCATTTAAAAATTAGCCAAAAAATATGACATAAAGTACATGGTGTTAGCTAATTTCTCATTTAGTGATTTTTGAATTTCTAAAGAAGTTATATTTTAAGGAGACCAAATCAGATGCTATGTTATATTTTTTTTAAATGACCATTTTGTGTGTTCCCCCTTTTTGAAACTCTTAATCTTCACCATTTTAAAAAAATTAGTAGTTTAGAAAGTAGATTCGGAGTACTACAACTCTTTTTATCGTTGCATCTTCAAATTTTGAGCACAACTATCTTCATTTTATCATCAAAGACAAGACTTTGTTGGTTCTAGAAGAAGAAAAAAGTGGCACTTTAAGATCCCTTTTTGGTCCCCCATCTTTGTGCACTTAACCATGTTATATTTACATTGGTTATTTACATTTTATTTAATAACATTACATCTTATAAATGATCTTAACCCTAATATTTAACCTATATAATCTATTATTAATATTTAATTAACTTTGGAGAAAAGTGACCTTACAACACCAAAAGGAAATGATTTGTCATCATTATAAGAGGAGGAATACAATGGAGAATCGAGAACATGGATAGTCAAGAGATCTTCATTAGCATTATTCCACCAAGTAACAATGCCCTCATGATGTGAGAGAGTTGAATCTATAGCAATGTGACCACAGAGAAGAAATGACCACCTAAAACATAGACACTCATAATCAAGAGGTCGAGTCCAAGACCTCTCCCCAACTACCTTAACCACATCTCTATGAAGAGGCTTGGATATGTCAATGTCTGGACTTGAATGTTAGAAAATTAGCATCCCATGTAGGAAATGGAATCATCAATCTTTAGGAAGCAACTAATTCGTTTGACAATGACCTTGTAACAAGAAACTTTCAAATGCTATAGGGAGAGATTCAAAAGTCTAACCTACATCGGACATGCATTAAGTGGTTCAATAAGGGGTTTAAATGAAGTTGACCAAATTTCAATGGAGAGAGAATGCTTTCTCTAAGCCAATGACTTACTATTAGAAATTGGGAACTTAGGATACTAATCATTATATACACGATATAAAATAAATATGTATTAACCTATCAAAAAATAAATATATGTATTAAGAATCATACAACCATAAATTAACACATCACACAAGATATACATGGGGAAAACCCTTTTGGGGAAAAAACCTTAGAAATCATCATTTTATTAAAACATTTACAAATGTCTATCATAAAATAGACTAGAATCTGGGGAAACTCCTCCAATACTTCCACATGACCAATAATACTTCTTGTGCATAGTGATATGACTCATTACAAATCTCTGAATTTACACACCCCTCAAATGAGAGAGAACCTCCTTACATATAGGAGGAAGAGCAACTTCACTCGTCACGCCTTTTCAATAACCTCCATTGAAAATAATTAATAATTGTAGACACCTAAAATTGTCATGTCTAATTAAATAAATATCTTTATTTATTTAATTATCTTTAGCCTAATTCTTCTATTAGTTAAATAAATCTTTATTTATTTAATTAATTCATTTATCCTCTTCTAGCCTTATTTCTCATTTAGATAAATACACTTATTTATTTAAATTATCATTTTCCTAAATTAAATAAATATTTTATTTATTTAATTTGATCCCACTTCCTCTATTAATTAAATAAATCTTTATTTATTTAATTAATTCATTAACCTTTTCTACCCATGACACGTCTTTCATCTCTTAATTCCTACACTACTTACCCTCTTATTATTTTATTATTTCTTTTACCTACCCTTTAATCATAGCCGACCATTTATCTTTTACACCTCTCAATCTTATCCCTCCATTTCTTATAGTGTCTTCTATATAAGGAGATGTTTCCTTCATTATCAAATGTAATCAATCAATCTATGCATCCTAACTAACTCACTATGCATTCAACCCCGACTATGCTTTCGAACTTTCATATGCGATCCTACTTGCAACCATATATAAAATATGAGAGCAAATATATCAAGCAAGATCAATGGAGATAGGAAGAATGGAGATTCAAACCCTATTGGACATGTGATGGTATAATCTTTGTGATTTCATTTGATTTGCATTGTCTTAGGTAATCTTCATATGTTATGGTGGATCTTTGTTGTTGTTAGGCTAAGGTTTTGTGGTTGAATTCATTTAGTCTTTCATCATTGTTGTTATCCATTTTCACCATATACATTTTGGCACACCCCGTGGGACATGGATTTTTGTTAGATCTATGTTTTTTTGCAGATTTTTCTAACCCTATATTGATGTTTTGTAAAACAATTTGGAGAATAACCTTGTGCAGCTAGGGTTTTGGACACAAAATCAAGATCTTGGAGAGATTTGATCATATCTCACAAACGTCTTGGAAATTTTGCACCAAATATTTTTTGCAAGTTGAAGACACCATCAAGAGCTCTCAAAGCAAAATTTAGATCTATTGGAGCATATTGTAAATTTCTATGAATTGTTTATGAATTTTCATAAAAAATTAATTTTGAGAGAAAATGAGCGAATTTTTTGGATTTTCTTACATTTTTGGAAATCCCTCATAATTATATAGAGGATCTATTCTTTGTGATTTTAATTTTGATGCAAAATATTTCATTAAAAATCAGATCTTTAAAAATTAGGGTTTTTCCTTATTTTGATCAGATCTCACAAACGGCTTCCAATTTTGGCATCCAATTTTTTGTGCAGGTCAAGAAAAGAATTAGAAGGATTCAGTAAAAATTTTAGATTTTTTGGATCAAATTTTCATTTTATATGAATTGTTTATGAGTTTTCATAAAATATTAATTTTAAGAGCAAATTAGCGAATTTTTTGGATTTTCTTATGTTTTTAGAAATATCTCAGAATTATACATAGGATTTGTTCTTTGTGATTTTAAATTTAATGCAAAATCATTCCTAAAAAATCAGAGCTTTGAAAATTAGGGTTTTGCATTATTATACTCATATCTCACAAACTGCTTGGATTTGTTGCATAAATTTTTGTAGGCAGGTTTTGAAGACCATTAGGACTCTCCAGTAAAAATTTCAGATTTTTTGGATTGATTTTGCATTTTATATGATTTTTCATAAAAAATTAAGTTTTGGAGCAAATTACCAAATTTTTTGGATTTTCTTATATTTCTGGAAATCTCTTGAAATGTTACAGGTGTTATTTTTTTATGATGAATCAGATCTTTTAATTGGTCAACAAAATGCATTGTTGAAGGCCCCTATTTCACAAAGTCTTTTGGATCTAAAATTTACCTAACTTGTGTGCTTGCAGGAAGGGGTGATTATTTCAAACAATCCAAACTACTAATAGATCTTTGTTGTAGGACCTTGGCAACAGTTTTTGATCTTTCATTGTGTGTCTTGTTTTCATAGATTAGCAAACACTTCAATTGGTGCACTAAAATTGAACCATTGTCTTTTGTGTCTTGAGCAATAGGCTCTTTTTGTTTAATCTTTAGAGGGGTTGTCTCCCCATGTGGTCATTAGGACTACTAGTGAGGAGAGAATGACCCAAGTGGTAGAAAAAGAAAATCCATCTTCTTCCAAACCACTATAAATAATTGTATTCATGGTGAAAACTATGGATAACGTGTGCTGATTAGTTCATACCGACACTATGTCTCCCCAAAAACCCTTTTGATCAAATTTATTTGATCATTTGTAGGGTGTAACCCATACCGACTGGGAGCCTTCTGTATTTATAGAGCTAAAAGTGCCGCATGTATGGCCACACGAGCAGATGCCCTTACTAGCACCTTTTTGTTTTAGAAGCCAAAATCCTTCTAGTTGTTGGGGCAGGAGGTCGGACCTCTAGTAGCGGCCCACACACATACGGTTCTTAGTAGAGATGCAAAGTTCACCACGGGGAGTTTTCATGGGGACTGATGCTTGGCTGCCCTGAGAAGTGAGTGTCGAGGGTGGAGCCAGTGGGGTCAAGCATCTAAGTATCCGCTCTGAATAGCGTAGCCTCGGGGGAAACTCCATGTGGGATCAACAACTATTGTCTTGGCCAGCCATAAGAATTGTGCTTGACTTATTTTGAACAATCAAACATTCAAGACCAAACATCAAAACATTGTGTCTTTTGTGTCTTCAAGTGTATGCAAAACAATTTTACATCAAACAACACATTTTTCTTTGAGTCATTTTGAGTCTACACACTTGCAAACATTGAGTCCTCATCAACATTGTGTTCTCTTGTCATGGAAAAACAGTCAAGAAGTTGAAGTTGATGAATCATCCTTCTTGTAGACTTTAGGCAAATCAATGTTATGCTTTTTGATGATATGTGTGAGCTCATCAATCTTCTTAGAATAGCAACGATGCTCCTCATGACCAATCTTTTTACAATAAGCACAAGTAGGTTTCTCCCTCTTTGGTGAATTATCTCTCTCGGAAGAGAATGAATCTCCTTGTTGTGGAGAAGATGGTGCTTTTTCTTTAGGCTTTGATTGCCATTTCTTCTTGTTTGAGTTGTCCTTTCCTTGATTTCCTTTGTTCCCTTGATTTGCCACTAATGCTTGAGACTTAGAAGCCTTAAGAATGCCCATGCTTATCAACTTAGTTTGTTCCATCATCAACATTTCATTGAAAGCATCAAATGTAGGCATTGTGTAGCTTGAACCCATTGTCATCCTATGGGTTTGGAAACTAGAAACAAATGCTGCATATTCTTGTGGAAGCTTCCCTATCAAGTTGAATATCAATTGAGTATCCTTCTTATCAATGCCACAATCTTTGAGTTGTGCCCTCAACTCATTTGCCTTAGTGACATAATCTTGTATAGTATCAAAGTTCTTGGGATCTAACATGGTGAGATCACTATCAATTTGATATCCTCTAATCTCATCAACTTGACCATACAAGTCTTGAAACTTTTGCCAAGCATCCTTGATTAGAGTACATTTCTCAATATGAAAAATGAAATCCTTTGATACATACTTTCTTAAGGTACCAATTGCCATGATATTTTTAGTGAGCCAATCTAAGTGACCAACTGGATCGGCCTTAGGATCAACTGGAGCAACAATAGTTCCATCAATGTAATGAGTGAGTCCTTTTTCCATAAGTTTACTCCATGCATCAGTTTTCCAAGTAGCATAGTTATGTGGAGTTAAGAGAGGAAACTTAGAAGAACCCATAGCAGCAAAAAGGAAGAACACAAGAGCACAAAAGCACAAGAGACACCCCCCAAATTCACTCAATCAAAGTACCCCACCTAAAGTGATGATTTTGGCACTTTATACTTAGTGCGATTACAATGAGCCACTTGCAAAACAAGGCAAAGTGGACTTATGATGCAAATTTTACAACTTCTCAAATGAGATACAAGAGACTTCTATCAATAGTGCAATGAATCTAACTGAGATTCAAACAAATATACAAGTACCAAGAGAGCAAAAAATGGCCAAGATCTGAAAGTACAATTTCTACTTACAATGGCATCAATCTGACAGCATCATGTGAAAGTAGAGGAAAAAATGCGCACTTTCAAAAAAAAAGGCACCTGAAAAGGAGGTCGTATGACCCCAAACGTAGCCTCTAAAGTTGCAAAAATAGGGATTACTTAGGTATAGTCACCAAAAACTAAATTTTCTGAAAAAAATGTGCATCAAAATCAAAAAATTTCTTCACCACTACGGAGAGCACGAAATTCTAGCCCATTTCAAAAAAAATTGCACCCAAAAAGGAGCAAAAATGAGCAAGTTATGGGCATTTGAAATTGAACTGCAAAATCAAAAATGCAAATGAGAGGGGGTCCAAAAATTTTCAAACCCTGCTGATGTGGCACTGACGTCATCAATTCACTGGGTTAAATTTGACGGCCGTATGACCATCGCAAAAACATCGCCCTGCTGACTGAGCGTCCGTACAGTACGGAATTGCTGACTAGGAGAGCTGATTTGGTAGGTGACGTGGCATCCGTACGGATGATGTGGCGTACGCAAAATGCTGACTGTGCGTACGGAAGGTACCCGCGGGCCAGTGGCCGCCTGCCACGTGGCGGACGTGGGTTCACCGGTTTGGTTGACTGGTCAGACGGGCCGGAGGCGGAGGTGCTGGCGCTGCCGGAGAGGAAGCCGGCGGAAGGATTGCCGGAGGTGGAAGGAGCAGTGTCGGAGCGGGGCGGAGGGCGCCGGAGGCCGTGGTGCTGGCAGAACGAGGCGCGGGCTGTCGGGGTACGGGTTGTGCGGCCGGCGACGGCGGACGAACAGGTACAGCGCGGGCGGGAGGACGAGGTCTGCAGCACTGACGGCACGAACAGGTACAACGCGACAGAGATGACGGGACGCGCAGACCTGTAGTACGGGTCATGGGGGGGGTCTGCGGACCCCCCCAAAAAATCCTTTTTTTTTTTTATATACTTTTCAATTTTTTTTCAATTTTTTTTTTATTTTTGATTTTTTTTTTTTTTTTCGAAAAATTTTCCGAAAATAAATTTTTTTTTCTGAAAAAATATATTAAAAAAATTGAAAATCCGTACGATACAAGCAAAATTGGAGAAAAAAATTTTCTCACCAAAATAGTTCGAATTTATAACCAAAATTCATGGAAACGTCCTTCCGGACGCAATGGCGAGGTTGGATCTGGTCTAGGATGCCTCCAAAAGATGCTACTCCTCAGATCTACCTCTTGACGTCGCAATAATGCCTCTTCAAGACGAATCAATGAAGCCCCAATGGCTCTGATACCATGTTGGATTTTGCCAAGATCAAGGGGTCAATGAAATGTACAAAATAGAGACACAATATAGGACAAGAATAAACTGTATTCTCATCAATAGAAAATGATTCAATAGTTACATACAATGTAGAAGAGCCTGCTTATATAGGCAAGGCTAGGGATAGGTATGAGCACACAAACATGACATGTGGCTCAATAAGAAAAAAGGGTAGGTAGGAAATAGGTGTGGGTAGGTAGGAGAAATAATATAATATTCCACATGAGGTGGATCACCCACCGAAGGTGGAATTATCACTCCACAATAAGTGGATATGATAGTGTAATAACAAGATCAACACCATAAAAGGTGGAATTTCTCCTACACACACTATCCCAATGTGGCACAAACACCCAAGTGTCTCATATCCAAACTACTATGAAATGCATTATCCTAAGTAAACTTAAGTAAGTGTAATAATATCCATGATGAATAATTATTTACACCAACAGGTCACAACAAAACAACTTCACAAATTGGAAAAATTTACAGTCCAACAAACAAGAGCAATCAGTTTCAGAATTCTTGAGCTTCCTAAGGTATCTCTTCAGGTTTTCATCTAGTATTCAACCTATCTTTGGGTCTCACAAAGTCCATCATTTCTTTACACCTTACATTACATTCACATTTGTCTAAACTTGAGTCAAAAGGTCATTTGCTTGTCCTCATCATACTTTGTCAACACACTACATACAACAACATTTTGCTAAGTGGTCCCTCATCAAGGTCTATCACCTTTGGGTCTCATTTGGTCTTACTTAGAGTCAAGGTCAACTTACCTCATCAAGAGAAACTATCCTCTCTTTGGAAGCCACACCTACTCTACTACATACATACTTGGTCTTACACTTTGGACATTGCAAGTAAACCTCATATTCATTTACATTCTGTCCAACTCTTGGTCTTCCATACTCTTTTCCATTTTTCATCTAGTTTCACACATCTTGGTCAATACCTAGTTCATGGTTGAAACCTATTCCCAAAAATCTAGGAGAGAAACTAAAGAGGCTCAAGAGTCCGCAAACATGAGTTCCTATGAGTATGACAATGATATATTTTTTAATTCTGATCATACTACATTACCTGACATGGATGCCTATAGAAACATTCCAAATGTTGAAAACATTGACACTACAAACAACAATGATACACACAATGACAATATGGACAACATTTCAATACATTCAGCAGAAGTGGAAGAATCCATTATGGATCCCTGCTTCAATTGATTGGTTGAGGAAATAATAAGGACAGATAGAAAATATTTTTTACAAGTGATGGCACAAAGTGGAGCCAAGATACCTCATGATTTTGTCATGTCTCAAATAATGGAAAATCGACCTTTGCAACAAACTCACTCCAACATGGATCAAAGGAGGCCTAATAGTGGAGGCAATAGAGGACCACATCTTGTGCCTGAATCACCATCATCTTTGTTTCAAAAACCAGAGGTCCCATACACACATGGTCAAGCATTGATACTCACCTTCGCAGACCATTATGGAAGTCTTATGCAGAGAAATATGCTCAACCACATACCAATGCTAAAGATCAACCACCAAAGCAATTGGATATTCAAAGGCATGCTCAAAATTTGGACACAAGGAAACCCCATGTCAAATTTGGGGGCAACACACTAGAACAAACTCATGACATGCCTATAGAGTATGGTATACATGGACAAAGTAGATATTTTGTTCCTCAACATGACTCTATACCAAGTGGTCCATATACGCAGCATCATTATAGACCTCCTCCATATGAACATGTGTATGATCAATATCATCCATATATGCAACATGATCCTCCTCCAGTTGGTGCCTCAAGCATGGGGTATGGTCTAAGAAGTTGATCTCCACCTAAGAACAATTTGGAATAGAAAATTAAGGACTTACAAAAGAAAATGGAGGACATAAATACACCGAAGCCAACATACACAATGAGAGACATATGTCCTTATCCATTTGACAAGAGCATTCCAATGCCTCCATTTCCTACACATTTCATGACACCTAAGTTTGATAAGTATAGAGAAAAAGGGGATCCTAAGGCACACATAAGACAGTTTTTCACAACTTGCATTGAGGTAGCAGCAGAAGAGACATATTTGATGAGATTATTCCCACAAAGATTAGGTGATCAAGCTATGGAATGGTTCTCCCAACTCCCACCTGGAATTAAGTCATGGGGTGACTTAGTTGAGGCATTTATACAACATTTCTCATATAACATAGAGACAGACATATCAGTCACTGCCTTGTGCAACACCAAACAAAAGGATGGAGAATCGTTGTCATCATTTTTACAAAGATGGAGAAATCTAGCCAACAGATGCTCTTGTGAAATCCCACAAAAACAAATGGTAGAGATGTTCACCCAAAATGTTAACAAAGACATTGGCTATGATCTAAGGAAAGCTTGTTTGTCCACCTTCAAGGACGTCATTGAAAAAGGCTTGGCAACAGAAAAGGTCCTAATTGAACAAGGAGTCATTAAGATATTCAAGGAAAACAAAGATGACTTTAAAGGAAAAGATAAGCCAAGATTTTGGAATAAAAACAAGAACACAGTCGATGATGGTGTTGTTGATGCCAATACAGTGCAACCCAAAATCATTTTTTTGGGATCAAGCTCTACAAACAATCAAGTGAATACTCAAACAACTTCTAGATCATGAAGGAAGTACACCCCATTGGGAGAACCACTTGAGTCCATTTTCAAAAAGCTAGTGGCAAACAAGATAATAACAATTCCAGATTTGCCTCCATATGAACCAAAGGTTAAACCAAATTGGTGGAATGATGATGAGTATTGTGAATTTCATAAGAGCAAGGGTCATAAAATAGGAAATTGTCATCGACTAAAGAACATCATACAAGATCTCGTTGATAGAGATGACATTGAGATTGAAGGACACTCATCCAATCAAGAACATGAAATGTTTAAGGAACCATTCCCAAAACATGACAAGGGAAAAGATGCAACCACAGATGACCAAACAAACTATACTAGAGCATCCTATAACTATGATTCAACAATCAATCACATCTCAATGGACAATTATGTCTCTACCATTATCATCAAGGATAAAACAGTTGAGAATTCTACCCAAAGATCCAAGATTGTCCTAAAAGGCATTGGATCTTCTTCCGAACCTACCTTTGAATATCATGTTACAACCCGTCGAGGTAAATTCACTTTACAAGGTGCTCTAGCTAAAAGCACTACTTCCTCATCAACCAAGCCTGAGTATGACCTTGTAGAATAGTTAGGGAAGACACCCGCGCTTATCTTAATCCTTGAGCTCTTACACATATCCCTTGCACATAAAGCCATTCTTTACAAAATCTTGAGAGACACTGTCGTTCCTACTGATCTGAACGTGGACCAGTTTCAAGCCATGGCGGGATACCTTTCCATTCCACACTCCCTTACATTCACAGAAGCTGATGACACCTCCGTAAGTCAGCCACATAATGCACCTTTATACATTGAAGCATTCATACAAAAACATCGAATAAAAGGAGTCTTGATAGATGGAGGAGCGGGTTTGAACATTTGTACTTTGAACACAATACTACAATTGGGATATTCTGAAAAAGCTGTGAATTCTACAAACAAAATTACCATCAAGGCATATGATGATGAAGAGCATTCATCCAAAGGCACAGTCACCTTGCCTGTCAGAGTTGGGCCAATTACAAAGGATGTAGTTTGTCAAGTCCTTGATCTAGATCTCACATACAACATATTGCTAGGATGCCCATGGATTCATGAAATGAGTGCAGTCCCATCTACATATCATCGATGTATCAAGTTTCCACACAATGGAGTTGAAGTGACCATCAAAGCGGATCCAAATCCATTCATATATTGCAACAATCTGCAACCTCGATCAGAAATAACAATACCAGTCAATCAAGAGGCTATTCCATCTTTATCATATGTGGATCCAGAATCCTTGAAAGCTTCTACATCAAAACAAGCAGAGCACAAAGAAAATTTCAAGTTTAAAGATGTCATGCCCAAACTTTTGGGCACAAACGGAAATTTTTTTTTTTAAAAATACTTAACTAATTAACAACTTACTTAATTAATATAATGCAACTTGTTTGGTCTTAACTACATCTTGTGTGAATCAGGTAATTAAATTCAATTTAGAGATAAAGTTAACTAAGCCATCAACGAGCTAATGTTTCTCCCAAAAAGGTTATCACTAATCTCCATTAATAAATAATTAAAATCTCAAGTATAACGATTTATCTCAAACTTAAACGATCTAAAATTTATCTTGTCTTTCTTAACCACCTAGGTCCTAAATTTAATTGTTCTAGTTATTAAACCCCCTTATTAAAATAAAATCCCCATGAATTAAAAATACATTATAATTTAGGCTTAACTGGCCCTCTTTCCCTACAAATGTCATTATGTTTATACCCCCTTTTTTTTTAATCTAATCTACCTAAGTATTTAAAAATCCTCTTATAAGAATTCCTTCCACATTTGTCAATATTTAAAAAAAATGCAAACTTATTTTTACAACTAACAAATCTAATCCCAAATTAATATTAAAATTATTCTACCTTTATTTTTATATCTTTATTTACTTACTTATAAATTTTATATATAAGTTAATGAATATATTCAAAAGGGGGGTTTGGGCTTTTATTCTATTGTGTTAAATTATCCCTTTTTAAATATTCCCCCCCACCACACACATGCTTATTTTAAATTCTGTGTGTGTGTTTGCCCTAACCCGAAACTAGGGTTAGGGCAAATTTGATACCATCTATTTTTGTTTTCCCTTCTTTTCTTGTGTTGTGTGTGTGTGTGTGAAATCTTTTTTTTTTAACTTTGTGAGTGTGTGTGTAGGTGAAGGAGTGGCGGCCCGAAACATTTATCCCATGGCCGAGCCGAAGGGAGAAGGGCCGAGAGAGGGCCGAGTGGAGGAAAGGCTGAGCACCGTTTTTTTTTTTCTTTTGTTACCACGCGGGTTGCGGAAGGGAGGAAATGCGGGGGTACCGCCAGCTGCGGTCAGCGCCGCCCAGTCTGCGGCTCCCGCAGGCCCTGGACGACGCCGCCCACAGGTCTGCAGTCCCCGCAGGCCGTGGACATCGCCGCCCACGATCTGCGGGTTCCGCAGCCTGTGGGCGCCGCCGCCCAAGGCTGCGCCCCCCAACACACAGTGCGTTTTCATGTTAAAATTCCATTTTTTTTTTGTTTTTTTTCCTTGGGTTAAGTTAAATGCGAAATCTCTTTTTTTTTAAATTTCTTTTTTTATACATAGTTTTCTGTATATATATGTGTGTGTGTGTGTGTGTGTGTGTGTGTGTGTGTGTGTGTGTGTGTGTGTGTGTGTGTGTGACCAAAAAGAAAAAAAAACACAGTTTTAACTTGAAATAAGTAGATTTCATTTTCAATGAATAAATGATATATATATATATATATATATATATATAAAGTAGGCAATATGTATGGTTTTATTTGAAATAAACAGATTTCATTTACAATGTATAAATCATATATATATATATATATGTGTGTGTGTGTGTGTGTGTGTGTGTGTGTGTGTGTGTGTGTGTGTGTGTTTCTTTTTGAATGACCTAGTTAGGAGGTTTATCAGTTTACTCCTCCTTCACTTAGTATTATTAAATCTGTAAAAGCATCACCTTCTTTTTTTTTTATAAACAGATTTTAAAAGAAAATGAATAAAATATATATATATATTTGTGTATTACCATTTTTACTTATTTAAGTATCTTTTGAATGCATGCAGAACCTTCTGATTTTTTTATTACAGATTGAGTAATGAGGAAAACATATATTCTTTGTAAGCAAAATAACCAAGACTAAATGCTAAACTTTTTGAATGGAAATAGGCTACTAGATACTAAGTTTCATTTTCTGCATTAAAGGGAAATTAAATGACTGTTTTTAATTAAATTTACAGCAGCATAATATCATAAAGCACATGTAGCAATAAATTTCATCTACTTGCAGAATTCATAAGAAATGCATTTATTTTTCTTCCTTTTTGTAAAACATGAAAATTTACATAAAATCTAATACATTGCTTCTTTCATTTGCAACTAACTAAAATAGGGAAGACATTATGTATTTCATTAGCAAAGTAGATACAAAATAATCATGGATACAAATGGGATGAAAACCCAACAATGTTTTTCTTTTCATGGTGACATGAATGTAATACTACACTTCTTCACTTGAAAGTAATTACAACAAAAGCTCACTTTTTTTTTTTATATACAAACTACAACATTGATTCTATTCCCTCCTTCTTCTTCTTTTTTATCACTTTTCTTCAACGTAAAACAGCAACATGGCTCTTTAATCTTTCTTTTCCCATCCCATGCAACCTGCAATAAAACACAACTTTGACCATGGAGAGCTCACCTCCCAGCCTAGGCTTACTAGAAGCCACCCCCGAGCTTGGAGAACCAAGCACTAGACGGGTTACAAGCAAGAAAACTCCACAACAAACATAGGAAGACACTCAACATACAATTTCCCATCCCAAGCTACACTCTCACCACATTCGTGATGATTCTTCCACGGGTGGAAGTGGACCAAGTACCAATGGGGAGATTGCAAGCCAAAAGAACTACAAGTTCAAGCCACCTCATGGCAATACCAAATGCAACAAAGACTTCCACATACCTTATGCCCCCCAAAAGGCTCAAGGCCATATTTACTCCCCTTATGACCCCCAAATGCATACACAAGGCTATGCAACAAGGGTCACAGAGGACACCCTTGAGATCACTCTCCATAAGGAGAGCCTCTCACCCAAGGCTGTCATACTCCTTCCACCCCAAGATCATCCTACTCCCCCAAGAGTAGAAGATCTTGGACACTCCCAAAAAAAAACAACAAGAACACATAAACATACATAGGAATGAAAACTACACTTTTTTTTTTTCAACAACAAATTTACAATAACACATTTTCTTTTCCACAAGCATTTCTTTCCTTCAACAAAACAACATAACAAACATAACAACATAAATAGGAGGGGATAAAAACCAACCTTATTCTGCCAATAGGTATGCTAAAATTAGTTGGGGATGAGTTGCCCAATTCCACACAAACTTTTCTCCAAATTCCACCAAAAGTTCTATTCTACTACTAATTTTCAAAACAAAGCATAATCTCCAAAAATGGAGAGTGGGTGATTACTCACTAAGTCTCCCATTTCTTTCCTAAGAAGGTCTCTCACACACTTCCCAACCCCTTGGGTGAAGTGAGAGTTTCCCATTGGTTTCTCTTCCCAAACTCTTACACATTACTAAATCCGGAAAGGGAAAAGGTGAGAGAAGATGGGGAAGAGAGTTTGACATCAAAAGGGAAGGTTGTCTATCCTAGGAGGAACTTTCTAAGTTGAATTTTCGTTCACCTTGGAAACACCACTTTTTGAGGTGACTAAACAGTCACATGGGAGAAGTCACATGTTTCAAAATACCCCTAACCCATAGGTATACCCTTTGGACCTTTGGAAAAGCCTTAAAACTGACCCTAGGAGTCCATTTAACCCTTTGGAAACCCAACTGAAGTTTACCTACGGGTCAAACTTGAGTTGACCACTCCCAAGACTCCCTACCCAAGGCAATATTTGGGACCACACTCATATTTTTGAATGGCTTTGGTAGAAACAAAACTCCCTCCAAGAGACAAGTCAAAATCAATGACACTAATCAGCACATGTGTCAAGTGACACAATAAAAATACACTATAAAAATCACACATGGAATTTTTCTCTTGTAGGATTACACATATACATATAAATTAATTTTAACACTCAAGCATCATACACTTCACAAATAAAATACATTACAAATGGGGTGTTGTCTCTCCAAATAGACAACTCCCGGCTTAACAAACGCACATTGGTCTAGGTTTGGTTCTCCATATAAATTCCATGGTCACATGGATAATTTTCCTACGCATCTCAATTAACACATTAGTAATTCCAAATAATCACAATTATACATAATCAAATACATAGATTTCATTGCACATCAAACACTCATACATTGTCAACAAAAATTCAATATCTCATTCAAATAAATTTCGATCTCACATAAGCAATTAACGTAATTCTCAAAATTGAACCATTCATAAAATAAGCATCATTTTTTTCTATCATCAAAATGAAGTCCTGCAATTCCAATAATGACATTCACCATTTCAATGTAATTCTAATCTAGCAACATATAAAGTTTCATAATCATCATGCATAAAATAAAGCATCAACATATGTCAATGTGATCCAAATCATGGAATCATATAAGTTCTAAGTCCATAAAGCATAAAATAAAGCATCCATAATAGTCTCAATATGCAAATAACTGAAAATGTCAAACTGAGTCGGGGTAGGGCCTCACAAAAGACCTAGGATGTGGTGAGTATATCTTTCATGTTGATCAACTCCCACTATCTCCTAAGGTATTCAATCAACAAGAACAGTCTACAAGCAACTTCCAATCCCAAGGAATTGGGTGTGAACCACCTAGTGTTGTGGCTACTAAGTCTGAATGCAAATCTCCTCTAGTGGTGCAAGCAACTCTTGATATCAATAGTCCTAAGAGTGGTTCCAGCAAAGAATCTATTGAGTGTATCGCCAGCCCTCTTGAGAGCTCACATAGCTTTACCATATCATCCACTCATTCCATTTCCACTCCACTTCCAGACTCGGATCAACAAGAATCAAAAAAGCCCTTACTCATTGGGGATAAAAAATCAAGCTTTGAAAAGAAAAATCTAAAAGTCAAAATTAAATAAAAGTCCTTTAGTCCAAATCAAAATCAAAATCTATTGGACTCTGGAAAAATAAAAGTCAAGGATAAAAATAATATGAAGAAAAAAGAACAAGAGTTGATCTCCCCTAATACCAAAATAACTAGGGGCAAAAGTTCTACAATTTCAAGCCAAAAAGAATACTTGTTGATCCTAAGTCTCCATCATGCTATGATACTTTCACTTCTTTTCATAGTCATAAGCCTTCATAACTCATCCACTTGTTCCACACATCCATCCCCTTTTGGCGATACATCATGGACCTTTAATGGAGCTTCCTCAAGGGACTTTGTTATCAGGGATGCCCAAACTTCTTTAGGTGACACGCATATGGGAAAATGTAGTCCACACACTAATAATTCTATCTCAATTCCTTTATCAAGGAAGACAGTCACTTGAGCTACACATCATTCAATCAAGGAACAATGCAGCTACAATCATAAGATAAAGCCTCACACATTCGAGGTGGGTGACTTAGTTCTCAGAGAAAATCCTAAAAATCAGCAAGACAGAGAGAAGAAGGGCAAGTTCGAACCAAACTGGCTTGGTCCTTACATCATCACAACAACATATGGATCTGGTGCATATCAGCTCTCAACCACAGAGGGTGAACCTTTGGAGGATCCTATCAACAGCATGCACCTTCGCAGGTTTTACACATAGCTCTTCAGAGTATCCTAATTCAGAAAATAGAAAAAAAAAACAAAAAAAAACAAACAAACAAACAAACCAAAAATATTCGAAATACAAAAAAATAATAAAAAAATTAAAAATCGTTACTTGGTGAAAACCTGGCAAATAGGCGCCTTGTGACACACACACAAAAAAAAAAAGTCCAACAGTGAAAACCACTTTGGTGGCACCCTGGGCAAGTACCATGGTGAAAATTGGATCACCAGCACCATGTGTAGAGACATTGCTCCTCCCTCCTTCAAGATTCCATTTCATCTCTTCACTTTGCACACACTCACAAACTCTTCATTCATAATAAATTTACCCATTCCCATCATGGCTTGTTATTGATCTACCCAACATTGGTTCGCCATTCATAATAAACATTCCTTTTCACCCCTTTTCGTCCATAATAAATCAGCCCCTATCTGTGGATAAGGCAAATCCTACGTCTAGTGATGGGTGTGGAACTAAGACCATCACATGTTTCGAGGAGTATAGTTTCTTCTACTTTTCTTCAGTCTATTCGCGCACAATCCACAATAAAGCAACATTTGCATCGCCAATCCACAATAAAGTTTCATATTCTTCGCAATAAAGTATCAATTGTATGGATTCAGTCAGTTTCAGATGAGACACAACAGCAACAATGGGCTTCAACAAATCAAATCTTTCAACAGACTCAGACGACATATGGTTCAGTGCTATCTATCCTTTTTGTGAAAGTAAACACTGTGACCACAATCAAATAAGACTTATACAAGTGACAAGAGACACTAAACTTGAGGACTACATTGGATGTTGGTGTCGAGTCTTGGTTTTCTTTTGATTTTATCTTTTGGTGACATGTCTTTTAGCTTTTCCAGGATGTCTCTGACTAGAGATTCTATCTCCATGATCTCTTTGACTAGAAAGGCGAGGATGGGGTATCGTCATTTATTTTTCTTTGCTATTTGTGGATTGTCTCTTAGTAATGCTATGACTTGTCCAAGGATATGAGGACACTGAGAGTCTAGTATAAATTGGGGCATTCCTTGTTTGCAACTATTTTATCTCCATGCAAATAGGTACAATGACTTTCTGGGTCGAACATATTCCTTGATTGTCATAACCTACTTGCCATAATAAAGCTCAATGATGATAACGCATAAGAAGCTCTTTCACTTTCATATCTTCTCTCTTCCATCCCCTATTCTTGATTGACTTCCATCGTCCTTCTTGAGTCTGTGTAGCCTGCTATCACATGACTGAGTATAATGACACCAAAAATATTTGCATTTCATGTAGTTTGCACCTGCATTACCACATAATCATTTCATACATACATATAGATATTACAATTGCATCACATCCTGCACACAACACATGTTAGCACATTTTACATTCTCATCATGTAAATAATCATTTGCATTATCATATTCATCTACATTTCATACATTCACATTGGCATCATGCATAACATATTAAAAACATAAAAGAACAAAACAATATTGCATTGCATCATATACATATTTGCATCCATAACATAAGCATCATATAGAAACATACATCATGAAACATATAGAAGCATCACATAGGTACACATGCATATAGTTGCTGCAAAGATGAATCATCTCATATATATATCAAAATCATAAGTGTCATGATACAATGATGTCAAAATCATATGGCTACAATCACCCGCAGGTATCTACATCATCATACAAAATGGTACAAATTGATACATAGGGAGCCCTCTAAGGCTATGATGAACTCCCTCCCTCAGAGCTGCCTGGCCTTGAATGAGTCTAAGCCCTGGAAGGACCCACCCCAAGATCAACTCTCCTAGCCCCTATGTCCTCTGCAGCCACCCCTCGCGTCGCCCTATCCAGACATAGGAACCCATTGATCACTCCTCCTAGCACTGCTGGTAGTGCTAATCCTATCATTGTCATGGTATCCCATGCCACGTGTCCATCCCTCATCTCCAGTCCCGGATCCTGGAACACTCATCTCAGGGCCTCCCTGTCTCCATCTCGATCATAGGGTATCAACTCCCCATCGATCGGTATCCTTAGAATCCTGTATACATCCTCTAAGGTGACTGTCATCTCACCCATCTATAAATAGAAAGTGCATGTCTCAGAATGCCATCTCTTGGCTAAAGCAGTCAGCAACCCCATGTTCGCCCGAAACTCAGGCACTTACAGAATGAATCGCAAGCCCATAAGCTCAATCGCTACCCTATCCTCAAATGTCAGCTCTACTCGCAAACTCTGAGTCGACAAGAATCTCTCTTGTGACTCTAGCATAGGTAGGTACTCCTGCAGTCAAGCAAATCAATCATGTCAGTAAAGTGACACTCACTGTTCATCACAAAGTGCTGCTCATATTTGCACTCACTGTTCATCACAAAGTGCTACTCTTTTTTTTAGTACTCCCTGTTCATCACAAAGTACTTTGTCTTGGTACTCACTGTTCATCACAAAGTGCCTTGATCTATCCTAGTCTTCCCTAGAGGACCTGCTTGAGTGTATCCTCTCAGCAGCTTATCTAATCGACAGCGTATGTTCATCATAGAATTGTCGATTTGCCCTAGAAGACATAAATGCACATTTTTGACAAAAATGCACCTCAGCATTTTTTTGACATTGTTTGACATATTCTAAAAAGCATTTATTACCCTACCTAGAATGCATTAATGACAACATTTATTGCGACAAACTACAAGGAGGTTTTGCGGTACTTACTGGCTCTCCTACATCTGTCGGCATCTGAAATCGGCTAACGCGATCGAATTTGTGCACCAATGCCATCGCTGCTGACTGCTGCTGCTCTATTCTCTCTCTGCACTCTGATCTCTTTGATGTGTGGATGACAATGAGGATGTATTCCCCTCGTGGTCTATCTTATAGACTACCCTAGCCCTAGCCCTCGTTTCCCGAGTCAGTCTTCTTTATCCTATGACTGTCACTCTATCCTATCCGATCAGTCCTTTCTAGCCTTTCTTTCTTATCGAGAGATTGTCTGCGATCTTTCCAGACATTTTCATCTAATCTCTCGAGGGGGCATATCATTCCCATATTGGGGCAACTTTGTATCAGTTCATATTATCTTCTTTGAAACAACGTGACAAGCTGCACTGTTTCAAAGAGGGGCAAAATGTAGACACCTAAAATTGTCATGTCTAATTAAATAAATATCTTTATTTATTTAATTATCTTTAGAATTCTTCTATTAATTAAATAAATCTTTATTTATTTAATTAATTCATTTATCCTCTTCTAGCCTTATTTCTCATTTAAATAAATACACTTATTTATTTAAATTATCCTTTTCCTAAATTAAATAAATATTTTATTTATTTAATTTGATCCCACTTCCTTTATTAATTAAATAAATCTTTATTTATTTAATTAATTCATTAACCTTTTCTACCCATGACACATGTCATTCATCTCTTAATTCCTACACTACTTACCCTCTTATTATTTTATTATTTCTTTTACCTACCCTTTAATCATAGCCGACCATTTATCTTTTACACCTCTCAATCTTACCCCTCCATTTCTTATAGTGTCTTCTATATAAGGAGATGCTTCCTTCATTATCAACCCTAATCAATCAATCTATGCATCCTAACTAACTCACTATGCATTCAGCCCCGACTACGCTTTCGAACTTTCATATGCGATCCTACTTGCAACCATATTTTCGTTCTTTGTTGAGCTCTTGTGCACATATAAAATCTGAGAGAAAATATATCAAGCAAGATCAATGGAGATAGGAAGAATGGAGATTCAAAACCTATTGGACATGTGATGGTATAATCTTTGTGATTTCATTTGATTTGCATTGTCTTAGGTAATCTTCATATGTTATGGTGGATCTTTGTTGTTGTTAGGCTAGGGTTTTGTGGTTGAATTCATTTAGTCTTTCATCATTGTTGTTATCCATTTTCACCATATACAATAATCTAACAATTATTAGAATATAATTATTTCAAATGGGATATGCTTATAAAGTATATAATATTTCTCCCTCAAAGGGCAAGCTCCTAATGTTATTAGAGAAGGTTGTAGTTTTTGGTATAAAATGTTAGGACCCGGAGGCAACTGAGAGGCGGGGGTGAATCAGTTGTCAATTAATTTCAACCCAAATATAACTTAATCAAACTTGATACTTAGTACAGGTAGACAAATTAGCAGTAAATATTAATACAGGTGAAACTCAGTGCATAGAACAGAAAGAGAAACAACATCCACAACACATAACATAGATATTTGTACGTGGAAACCCTGTAAGGGGAAAAACCGCGATGGGAAACCTTACCCATAATTAGATTATACTAATGCAGATAGTATGTGTATACAAATGGGGTTTTCACATGCAGAAAGGCAAACCGCCTAGAGATCACTGTTCAATCACAAAATAGGAGTCACACTGACTACAATTGGATGATTAAATCCAATGATAATGTACTGCTCAAAGTAGCATCTCTAATGCTGGATTCAGTATCTCTTAAGCTCTGATAATCACCTTCGAACCTTCCTTGAACCTTCTCTATGGTCTGATCATATAATCTTCAATATTCACACATACCATGTTACAATACCATAACCATATATCGTCTCTCTATTCTATTACATCATCTCACAAATGAGATCTTACATATATACCAAAACCTAAGACCAAATGTGTAGGTCAGATAAGTAAGAATATTACAATTAAATCAATTAGAAATAAGTCAAGATGTGATGCATCATGTCATATCAATACAATTACAACAATATCTAATTAATTAATCATCTCCATAACCTGTCATGCTGATCTGGAATAGATAATGCATGTTAGTCCATAACCTAGACCAATTTGCCAGTAACAGCAAATATGTCAACCCGATTAGACCAATAACCATTTACCAAGACCAAGTGTCCAAAGCATGTCTTTGACATAACCAAGTCATCTCCAGATGATAACATGTCATCCTCAATGCCGGTGAACAATATAACCTGTCGGTGAAAATTATACCGGTGATTGTGCATAAGTCACTGAACATGTCAGTGAACATAATGTGTCGGTTCAACATAACCAAAGATCTCCAGAAGGATAAGAGTTGACATCAATGACAAAACCAATGCAAAACATCCATAATACCAACAATTTCCCCCTTTGGCATTAATGGCAACACAAGATGGAAAAACATCTAAGTGCCAAAACAGAATACCAAAAACTAGAAACCAACAATCTCCAGAATAGATCAATACTAGAAATCAAAATACAAATGCAGAGAGTATATATATCTCCCCCAATGAATAATCTCTCCCCAAAGGATAATGCTTTTCCATAGATATCTCTCCCCCTTTGACATAAAATGCCAAAGAAATACAGATATCAAATACAATCAATTCATAGAAGCAATTACAATAATCAATTGTTATAACCAACTACTCCCCCTAAGAAGTAGCTCTCCTCCATCAAAAGCCGGAAAAAGTTTTCTCTGTTAATTTTGTTGGTTTGATGCCAATCATCAACTGTCTAAGTTTCTACCAGTGAGGGTATAACCCCAAGATGCTCTCTAAGATATTCAAAAGTTTTTTTAGGTAGAGGCTTAGTAAAGATATCTATAATCTGCTCTTTAGTATTCACATAAACCAATCGCACTTCTTTTTCTTCAACATTCTCTTTCGGAAAATTATATTTGATAGAAACATGTTTAGTCTTAGAGTAAAATACCGGATTCTTAGATATATCAATTGATGTTGAATTATCACAATAAATGATTATAGGTTCTTTGCATTTTACCTTTATGTCCTTCAACCAATCTCACTTCTTTTTCTTCAACATTCTCTTTCAGAAAATTATATTTGATAGAAACATGTTTAGTCTTAGAGTGAAATACCGGATTCTTAGATATATCAATTGATGTTGAATTATCACAATAAATGATTATAGGTTCTTTGCATTTTACCTTTATGCCCTTCAACATTTTCTTAATCTATAATACCTGAGTACAATTAGTTGTTGTTGTAACATATTCTGATTTTGTTGTTGATAATGATGTACAACTTTGTTTCTTGCTCAACCATGAAATCAATCTGCTACCAAGAAAGAATGCCCCGCCAGTGGTGCTCTTTTTGTCATCTACATCTCCTACCCAATTTGCATTGGTGTATGCACATAAATCAAAATTTTCATCTTTAGGATACCATAAACCAAGATTTGGTGTGCCTTGTAGATATCGAAAAATTCTTTTCACTATCGATTCATGATTTTCTCTAGGATTAATCTGAAATCTTGTAACAATACATACTACATTCATTATATCAGGTCTTGTTTGTGTCAAATATAGTAAACCTCCAATCATAGATTTATATCTTGTCGGATTAACAAGAGCTGAATCATCCTTCAATGTCAATTTATCAGTTGTAGTCATAAGAGTACTTATCGGTTTAGAGTTTTCCATACAAAATTTCTTCAATAGTTCCTTCAAGTACTTTGTTTGACATATGAATATACCTTTATTAGTCTGTGAAATCTACAATTCTAAAAATAATTTTATCTCCCCAATCATAGACATTTCAAATTCTTCCTGCATCTTATTAGCAAAGTCTTTACACAATCCATGTTCTCCTCCAAAAATGATATTATCAACAAAAACTTCAATAGCCAAGATGTCTTCATTAGTCACTTTGAAATATAAGTTGTTGTCAGCATTACCTCTAGTGTAACCAAGCTTCAAAAGATATTTTTCCAATCTAGCATATCAAGCTCTAGGAGCTTGCTTCAATCCATATAAAGCTTTCCTTAATCTGCAAACCATATCTTTATCATTTGTTAGTGAAAATCCATCAGGTTGTTCAATTTAAACTTCCTCTTCAAGATCACCATTCAGAAATGCACATTTTACATCCATTTGATATACTTTATAGTTCTTGTGTGCTGCAAATGCAAGAAATAATCTGACTGCCTTAATTCTAGCTACTCGTGCAAAGGTTTCATTGTAATCAATTCCCTCTTTCTGTGAATATCCTTTACACACTAATATTTCTTTGTTTTTTATTACCTTACCATGTTCATTAAGTTTATTTCTGAATACCCATTTAGTTCCAATTACATTTTTGTCTTTAGGTCGGGGACCCAATGTCCATGTATTGTTCTTTACAATTTGTTCTAATTCATCTTCCATAGCTTTAATCCAATGTTTATCTTCACATGCCTCAATAATAGATGATGGTTCAATTTGAGAAATTAAACATACCTCTTCATTTTCCAGTCTCCTTCTTGTCATAACACCTTGATACTTATTCCCAATTATCTAACTTTCAGAGTGATTCAGTCCTTCCTGAAATAGTTAGTTGCCATAGAATCTCCTCGAGTTGTTAAACTTCTGCAAAAATATGACTTAGCTCTGATACCAATTGTTAGGACCCGAAGGCAACTGAGAGGGGGGGTGAATCAGTTGTCAATTAATTTCAACCCAAATATAACTTAATCAAACTTGATACTTAATATTGGTAAACCAAACTTAATGCTAGTAGACAGATTAGCAGTAAATATTAATACTAGTGAAACTCAATGCATAGAACAAAAAGAGAAACAACATCCATAATACATAACACAAAGATTTGTACGCAAAAACCCTGTAAGGGGAAAAACCACGGTGAGAAACCTTACCCACAATCAGATGATACTACTATAGATAGTATGTGTATACAAATGGGGTCTGCACATGCAGAAAGGCCAACCACCTAGAGCTCACTGCTCAATCACAAAATAGGAGTCACACTGACTACAATTGGATGATTAAATCCAATGATAATGTACTGCTCAAAGTAGCATCTCCAATACTGGATTCAGTACTGGTTAAACTCCGATAATAACCTTCAAACCTTCCTTGAACCTTCTCCATGTTTTGCTCATATGATCTTCAATATTCGCACATACCATGTTACAATACCATAACCATATACCATCTCTCTATTATATTACATCATTTCACAAATGAGATCTTACATATATACCAAAACCTAAGACCAAATGTGTAGGTCGGCTAAGTAAGAATATTACAATTAAATCAATTACAAATAAGTCAAGATGTGATGCATCATTTCGGCTCAATACAATTACAACAATATCCAATTAATTAATCATCTCCATAACATGTCGTGCTGATCTAGAATAGATAATGCATGTCAGTCCATAACCTAGACCAATTTGCTAGTAACAAAAAATGTGTCAACCCGATTAGACCAATAACCAAAAGACCAAGACCAAGTGTCCAAACAATGTCTTCGACATAACCAAGTGATCTCCAGATGATAACAAGTCGTCCCCAGTGCAGGTGAACAATATACCGGTGATTGTGCATAAGTCACTGAACATGTCGATGAACATAATGTGCCAGTTCAACATAACCAAAGATCTCCAGAAGGATAAGTGTTGACATCAATGACAAAACCAATGCAACACATCCATAATACCAACATAGAATGGTAAAACTCAATTTTAGCGTTATAATATTTTGTTTTGGACAACATAAAGAAATTTGGTTGCTCAACACTACTGATAGGGGTACTTGAGTAAATATCTTCAAGTACTTCAAAAAATAATGGGCTCAATCAACCCACTAGATCAAAAGTATGGCCTCCAAAAATGATTGTGTAGGAAATGCAAAAATTGGTTGGGAGCATAAGAGATTTGTAAAAGGGAGTTAAACGTATTAACCAACTTATGATGGGTAATATGACACATTATAAGGTATATTTGATTGGGGGATAATTTAGGCACCACTTTTGGGTGATTTTATCTCATGAATTTATAATTGTCATTTGATGATTTCAAGTTTTGTATCTCATATATATCATGTACTTGAGGTGGAGGATGTGTGTAGAGTTTTGTAGATATTGTTTAAACTATAAGAATTCCTCCAAATCTCTTGTTGGCAGTACTCCTATGAAGGATTTCTCTACAAGTGTATTGTGATTGTGATTTATTGATTAATACATTGAGCTACTTTGGAATGTGGGTTTTTTCACCCAAAGGTGTTTTCTCCACATAGGCCCATGTTATGGTATTTATTGTTTATTTTCTATTTATTTCTACAATTCTTAAAAGATTGAAATTTCCACAACACTCTCCCTCGAATATTAGTGAGAAAATGTTTTTGCATACCTTACTACCTTTCATGAACAATTATCTTGTTGCATTGTTTAGCTATTTTTAGGGTTAGTTTTCATTATGGTGACATCTCTCTTAGTTTAAAATAATTATGGTTATAACACTTAAGTACCCTTGTGATCATACACAAATGTTTTCCAAGGAAAATAATATAAAAACTTATAGAGATATGACATCATAAGTGATTGTGTCATGATATATTTAACAAAATACTTAACTATGCATGGTGACTTGCTTGTATTTCCTTTTCATTTTGCAGCCATCCCAAAGTTATGGTGGTGGAGGATCATTAGTGTGTAGCCCAAGTCTTTGCACTACGTTTTGTGTGATGATGTTCTTTTGGTTGTTCCTATCAATAATGGTGTGTGCAGCACATTGATCCAACACTTAACCTAAATAAGTCATTCCTATTTTCCTAAAAGGTTAATAGTATACTTGTATTGAGGCACTTAATTTCTTAATTAGTTTCCTTGTCATCAACAAGATCTAATGTGGCTTGTGCAATAAGATTTTATTGTTCACGATAGTTGAAGTTACTATGAGAGAGAGTATAGATATAGTTATACCATTATTTTTTATGATCACTTCCATTTATCTTTGTCTAGTGTAGACATCTTGAGAGACTTGGGGTTGGGTGATGGTGATGAAAAAAATTGTGGTCTTGGGTTTGGTATGTTTTAACATAGTCTATGTGAGTGAAAATTATCTTACATGAATTTCCTTTGCATGGAGATATTCTTTATCGCTTCATCTTTTTCTTTTCTTCAATTTTGGACACAATATGAAATGCTTGACCTAAAGTATTTGATGCAAGGAAATCCATTTTAGCATGAATAAAAAGTACTTCATCAAATGGATGGATAGAGTAATCATGAAACTCATTGGCATAAGACTCCATAATTTGATCTATATGTTAATGAAGTTGTTGAAACTTTATATATTCAGCCTAATAATCTCAAAGAGAATATTAATCATTTTACATAGCATTGATGAAGTAATTCCAAGCTTGAGTTTGATCATGCTCTCTATCTAATTGTGCATTAGTTGGTTGCCACCAATAATGGACTATGAGTGATATTGCGAACAAAATTTTCTCCTCATTACTAAAATTTTTGACAAAAAAATAGGACTGAAGTTGTCAAAATCAATTGTCCAATGTTATAGCATTGATTATGTTGGCATTTGACTAAACTGATAAAGATTGTTGTGATATGAAACCGGTAAATGATTGATTGGTGAATGTGATGAAGAGATTGAGATTCATGTTTGATGACTAAGTCTTGTGTTGTCATTGATGGCAACAATATTTTTTGTGGTCATCTAAAACTTGATAAGCATAAGAGGAATATCACCACATAAGGTAATGCCCAATAAAACAAATTCCACATAACACAAGAGATTTATACATGGAAACCCAAAAGGTAAAAACCACAGTGGGAGATAATACCCACAAGATTCACTATCTGCAGAATAGAAATATTGACCGGTTAAGGTCTTACAAACATGCCCTATTAGGAGCAGACCCGGTTAGGACTCACCCGGTTAAGGGAAATAAAAGATTAGCCATGTTAGGAGCTTTGACCTGTTAGGATCAACCTTGCAAGAGGATTTAACACTCTAATATAGAGCTACCCAGTTAAGGGATTTACAATGTAAGGTTTGTTAAGACCTACCTGTTAGTCTCAACCGGTGCTGAGAGGGGAGGGGTGAATCAACACTTTACCAGTTTTACAAAATTAAAACATTTTAACTCAAGATTGCACTAACTTAATATTAATCAATATAAATAGTTATTGCAGAGAAACATGCATGCATGAAAAGATACACAGTAACACCAAGATTTATCTCGTGGAAACCAAAATGGGAGAAAACCATGGTGTGAGTAGAAGCTCACAAAATTTGAACTCTTTTGGAGTACGCCCAGTGAGGAACCATCCCTGTTAGGTGCCACCCAGTTAAGGGATTTTATTTAAGGCCTATTAGTGCCTTTACCTTGTTAGAGGCAACCTTTTTTAAAGGACTTGGGATCATCAATTAAGATGTCACCCGATTAAGGGATTTTACAAAGAGACCTGTTAAAGTCCATCTGGCTAAGGGATTTTGAGTTGCAATGGCTAGAAATAAATAGGAAGTTGATCTACTAGAATATCTACTAATAGCTTGATCAGATCACAGTGAAAATCATACTATGTCTCCACCAGTTGTGTTTGCTCTGAACTACACCGGTGCTCTGCTCATACCCTCGGCTCTGCACTCTATCAGTCTACTTCACACACACTCTACTCTGCTAAATCATTTATCACTTCCTCACTCTTCACTCTGCACTTTGGATGACCTTTCACAGGTTTTACACTTTGCAAATTTTTTGATCAAAAAGGTTTTGTATGAACTCAAAACACTTTATACACTCTCTGTTGTCTCCTTCAGGTGTTTCCTTAATCAATGCAATCACAGATCTCGATAGATGTTGAATTTAAATCTTCCTTCCCTTTCTCTACACACCCTACAACAATTCTACCAATTGCTCAACCAAATCTACCACTGTATTCCCCAAAAATAGCGACTTCTAGTTTGAGTTCAGTCTTTTAAATGCGAACCAGAAAATCCGCAAGTAATCATGGCTTAACTGCATGATAACTGGAGTTGACTTCACCAACCTTTAGTTTGGCGTTGACACAAACTCCCCAACTCACCTTTTTCCATCACAACTGTGTAAACCATCACCACTCTGAGATTTATGGTGATCACCTATCTTCCTTCTACTTCACTGGTATACCACTGCGCTCTTCATTATCGATTCATCCTTTGATGTCAGTTTGCAGTTCTTTCATCACTGCCTCTTCTCATGTTTGCCAATGAGGTTTTGGTTTTCATAAAACCTCAAGCCTTCTTGCCCAAGTCACCTTTTGTGACTTCATCATCATCAGAATGACCAACCTGAAGATCTGACCTCAACACTGATCTTCTTGAGTGACAAACCGGTTAGCTTAGTTTGTCTTCCCTTGAGCTGATTGAACCTTGATTGTTTGTCTCTTATGTTGCTTCCATGTTGTTTACAAGTCATCATCTTTGCTACTGAGATACACCACTCCACTAGTTAGTGTTAGACATCAATGAAAAATCTCAGCTAATATATCAGTTCTCTGGATCAACCGGTTTTGTCAATGCCAACAATCTCCCCCTTTGGCATTGATGGCAACACTTCAGAATTTGTCTTATCAGTTGCTCATGCATGTACTTTCTTCATTTATTTCTTTATTTTTGTACCGGTCATTACTTCTGCTCTAAGTAATGAATATCTCCCCCTAACACTAGCAATACTTTGTTTCAGCAAATTCAGCTCAACACTACTTACCAATACTCAAACACTATAATCATATCTCCCCCTTTGACAAAAATGCCAAAGATGTATTTCAGTACACTTACAAGACTGCTCCCCCTAACTGAAGTAGTCCACACTTATCAATCTAGTCTTAGATATTTTTCATAAATAAATCATACCAAATTGATGTAGAGCCCTTTTTACTTACTTTAATGCAAGTAGGGGCATCACCCCTAGCTTACCTCTGAGGTATTCAAAGGTGTCCTTCTGTAGTGGTTTGGTGAAGATATCATCCACATGTTCTTTTGTTGGTATATACTCCAACCTCACTTCGTTGTCTTGAACCTGTTCCCTGAGGTAGTGATATTTGATAGCTATATGCTTTGTCTTGGAATGCATCACCGGATTCTTGGATATGTCGATAGCACTGGTGTTGTCACAATGGATCACCACGGGTTCAGTCACCTTTTCTTGAATACCTTCCAATAATTGCTTGATCCATACTATCTGTGTATAGTTGATTGCAACAGCCACATACTCAACCTCAACTGTGGATTGAGAGATGCAATTTTGTTTCTTGCTTGTGTTGGCATTTTGATGATGTTGTGATTGTCATTGATGGACACGCACTTGTTTTGTGATCACTTTCTTCATGTATGAGCTATGCTCAACCAATATTTATTCCAACTGGTATTATGTATTATAGTCTTAAGATATTGGTGTTTTGCAGAAGGTGTTTACCGGTCACAAACTAACTGAAGACCCAAAGTGGTATGAAGACCTCAAGCAGTTCAAGGATCTCAAGCAGTACGAAGGAACAAAGCGGTAGTTAACATTTTTCCAGTCTTCATTTATGACAACCGGTAATCGGTAAATTGTATGAACCGTTATTACTCTGTGATGAGTTATCATCCACCGACACTTTGGCGGTGATTTTGTGTCATGTTACCAAATGTGTCTAGATGCACTGAACCTAGGAACTTGTAATGTAATCCTATTGGACTGACATGAAATCAGACTCCTTTATAAGGACATCATGTCTAGGGTTTTAGGTGTGTTGATGAGGGTTTTGTATGTGCGATCATAGAAGAGAAGATTAGGTCTATGTGAAGAAACAGAGTGTGGAGATATTGAAGACTGAAGTAATGTTAAATGTGCATTAACAATGAGCTATCAAGGATCTAACCAAGCATATTGTGCTAGTATCTAGATCACCTACTTGTTGATTACTCATATCCTCGACAAGTCTGAAACCCTTAACCGGGTAGGCCTAGCAAAGCCTTTGTAAATCCTCTAACAAGGCAGTTCACAACTGTGAATTTGAAATCCTCTCACAAGGTAGTCTTTAACAGTACTTATCTCCTAACAAAGAGCTAGATTCCTAACAAGATTTGTTCTGGTGAAGAACATTGTATGACCTTAACCGGTATGACCTTAACCGATCTGGTTTCTATTCTGTAGATAGTTACTTGTGAGTCTCTGCTCACCATGGTTTTTCCCATTTGGGTTTCTACATCAAAACATCTTGTGTTATGGTGATTGTGCTCTTGTGGGTGAATGTTTTATTTTCTATTTGGTTTGCATTTATCTTAACCGATTTATTAGTAAATCTGTTGTACTGGTTATCTGTTAAATTGCTTAAGAGTTTGTATTCGACATTTTTTGGTATACTAATTCACCCCCCCCCCCTCTTAGTATTCATCAATTGGTATCAGAGCCTACCTTTCTATAATTCTAACCACTTGGAAGGAGATATGGGGGAATATACTGTGAGGGAACTTACTCATTGTCTCACTCAAACTGAGAAAGCCTATGATGAACTCAAAGTCAAGTATAAAGCCTCTCTAGCAATAAGAAGAGAGCGTGCTAAGAAACTAATGGAGCTTACTGAAAATAGTTCTTTTGCCCTAGTTGAAGAAGTTGAAAAACTAAATGAATCCAATGCCAACCTGAGAAGGGAACTTGAAGGACTGACTATCAGAATGTGTCAAGAGCTTGAGAACCGAAGGAAAACTGAAGATCTGGCAAAAGACAAAGATCATGAGATCTCTAAGCTGAAGCAAGAAATCAATGCCCTTACCGCTCATCTCCAAGAGAGTAAAGTGGGAAAAGAAGAAATGCAAGGTGAACTAAACATGGCTATTTCTGAGAATGCAACCTTGAAAGAAACCAATTCTTTTATTTCCAAATAACTTACTGAGACAAAGGAGATACTTGCCAAATTCAATCAGAGTATTGCTAAGCTAGAGCAAAAGCTTGAATCAACAAAACCGGTAAAGAATACCACTGGACTTGGTTTCTCTGGTTATGACGAAGGTGAGACCTCTGGAACAAAAGATGTAGCATCAAAGAAGCAACCAACATCAAAGGATAAAGGTAAGAAAAATTTTAAACTTGTTTGCTTTAATTGTCTCAAGGAAGGACATACTGCTAATGTGTTTAGAAATAAGGCCTACAATAATTTTCCTTACTTTCTAAATAATAAGCGTAGATCCAATAGATTCAATGGAAACTGTTATGCATGCAACAAGTTTGGGCATAGAGCATTTGAATGCAAGTCTGTTTTGCACAACACTAGAAGATATCCTCCAAGGACTCAAGGAGTTGTTCTGGAACCCTCTATGAACCGGAATCCCAACCGATATAATACCTATGACCATCAGTCAGGTAGCTATCAAGCGACAAATGGTTGGAGAGCAACTTATTTAGTCTGCCATGGTAGTAGTCACACTATTGCAACATGCATAAGGAAGAATGGTAGTATGAATAATGGACCATGGAGAACACCTGGAATGGTATGCTATCATTGCAACAAATTGGGACACACTGCTAGAACCTACAGAATGAGAAAGAACCTATTGGATCATATACTGATCACTCCAGAAGGGAAGATTGATGTTGAAATCGTTCAAGCGGGAATGAATAAAACTTGGAAAAAGAAATCTGAAGAAGTGTCACAGGATGAACCGACTTCTGCACCTAGTGTGGAAGTCTCTGAACCGGCAAACTGAGCTTTAGAAAAGCTTAGGGGTAACAAATCGGTGAAATGTTTCAAACCCCCAGTTTATATCGGTAAATACTTTAACCGTTTTATGTTACCTATCAATCGGCAGAAGACTGGAAGCGGTAAAAGGTAAAATTAGGGTTTATGCCCTAATAGTGATGCATTTATTATGGTAGGTGAATAATTTGTTTAAAAGGGATTTCTAACGTCATTTTCACTTATCAGTTTATGAGCGAAGAAATTTTCAAGAGCAGAGCGACAAAAGGCGATTCGACTTGTGATTCAGAGAGAATTCAAATCTTGCAAAAGAATCCAGAGATATTTTAAACCTATCGGTGAAGAACACTAAGCGGTAATCAAGCAACTGAAGTGGTGTGGTGTGAGTTGCATTGGCAAACCCTAAATTTCGAAATTGTGAAGGTATTTCTTGAAATTCTTGTTAATCATGGCTTCTGCATCATACTCTAGTTCTAGTGTACCTATGGACTAAGCTGAATTTATTCAAAGGAAAATGAAATACAATTCCCTATCCCAAATACCTGTCGGATTCATTGTTGAAGAAGATATTTCAGGGTACATTGATTGTAAATTGGAAGACCTAGGATCCCTAGCGATTCATTCCCAGCTAGATTTGTTTTGTGGGGATGACAAGAAAATCAAACCAAAATACAGCATCCTAGAGAGGAAGAAACTACATAATTTTGTTTATTTTCTTGAAGAGCTCGCTGAAGAACACATCTACATTATCCTGAGCAAAGTTCATGGCGACAAAATGTATCTTGAGAGGATGCATGACATAACACCTGAAGCAATTCATGTCATCACCGGTTTCAGTAACATTGGTGAGGTGCCAGCTTTAAGGAAGGTCATCAAGACTGAAATGACGAAGCTCACTGGTTCTCTGAGCGATCAATGGGGAATGACTGTCAATCCCATCAAAGATGATTTGGTCAAGTATGCTTGCATGGTGATTGGCTACCAAGTGTTTTATGCTAGCCGAATAAACTTTGTCCCTGCTGCTGCAGTGAATGTTGCATATAGAATGATCAAGGAAGATGCCTCATTTGATTTGTGTACCTGTTTGCAAAAACAACTTCTACTGAACCTGAAGTCCATCAAATAGGACAATGCTCTGAGATTTAGATTTAGACAACTTTTGGTCGGCCTATTTTTCTACTTCCAATGCTATTTCCCAGGAGTTGGTGATATTCTATGGTCTGCTGGCCAACCGGACACTAAACAAATTAGGGAAAGTCTCCAAGCAGTGGGAACCAGATATCCTAAGGTCTTGAATAAATAATTTGATGAATTCAAGCAGAAGATGAGTCAAAGGATGAGGATATCTGGAGATATTGTTAAGAAATATGAAGAGGACATCTGCTTTACCATAAAAGTAGATGAATTTATAATGGAAGCGGTAGAGCCCAGAAAGGAAGAAGTAGAACCTATGGGATATGAGGTGATTTATGACATGTTAGATGGGTATGCCTCCACCTTGCTTGCCTCGCCTCTTGATACAAAGAAAAAGTGAACCAGCACCTACTTAGAGAGGATAACATGGGTTGAAAATCCTACATTGAAAAAGGACAAGGCACTGCTATCGGTATCGGCACTGGTTACTTCTGCAAGTCCTAAAGTGACTAAGCGGTCACCTGCCAAGAAGAAACCGGAAGTTGCACCCGCTAAAGTAATTGAAAGGAAGTGGAAGACCAAAAACAACTCACCAGAGTCGGAGGATACCAAACTGGAAGTGCAGCCTAAGAAAACTAGGCAATCAAGCAAGAAGGCTAAATCTACCGGTAATGCACCTGCATCATCAGCACCAGTAAATATAAACATCTCTTCTTATAAGCCTCTGACACATTGGCAAAGGACCTTAAATAATATCAAGAGAAAGGTGCTTGATGATTTAAAAGAATATTTTGATGATTTTTCTGATAATGAGAATGAAGAAGTAGAACAGGAAATGACAAAATATTTATGTGGTAATGACTGACCGCCATCTGAAATTAGATCGATGACTCATGATTCCTTATACAATTCTTTGGACAATAAATGGTGCATTGCCATTAAGAAAGAACAAGAAATAAGGGAGAAAGTATTTGCTCAGTAATTTCCTGAAGCCTCCAACTCTAAATTGTTTGAGATAATGGACAAGAATAAAGGTCTCTTCTTCATGAGAAGAAGAAGACGCGGGTTGCTAGAAGGAAGAACCTCTAAAGTGGAGAAGGACACTCATCTACATGCCAAAGCTATTGTCCGATTACATCAAGTATCTGAGGCCAACAAGAAGGTCGAACAAGACCCTAACCTATCCTCAGCCAAACCGGATGAGGTATTTGATGGTGAAGGTGAAGAGTTACAGAACAGGCTGACACTATTGATGTTGATGTATTGGATGTTGAAGATGTCACTCTAGACATAGAGAAGGAGAAACATGACAGAGAAAACACAGAGAAGGATAAGCAGGATAAAGAACAAGCAGAAAAGGAGAAACTGGACAAAGAAAAGGTTGATAAGGAGAAAGCGGCGAAAGAGGAAGAGAAAAAGAAAGAGGAAGAGAAAAAGAAAGAAGAGGAGAAGAGGAAAGAAGAGGAGAAGAGAAAAGAAGAGGAGAAAAGGAAAGAAGAAGAGAAGAAGAAAAAGGAGGAAGAAAAGAAGAAGGAAGAGGAGAAGAGAAAAGAAGAGGAGAAGAGGAAAGAAGAGGAGAAGAAGAAAAAGGAGGAAGAAAAGAAGGAGGAAGAAGATAAGAAGGAAGAACTAAGGAAAGAAGAAGAAGAAAAGAAAAGAGTCGCAGAGAAGGAGGAAACAGAGAAATCCAAACAAGAGCAGACTCCAAAGGCAACCGGTGGTCAAGCCAAACCGGTTGACATCACCAGCCCTATCGACCTCCAATCCACAGATGAATCAGAGTTGTTGCAAAGCATAAAGCTTGCACAAGAAAGATTGGAAACATTGAGGAGGAAAAAGGAACGGAATGTCATTCAAACTGCGGTTGACACCCTCACCAGTTTGATTCCAGGTACTAACCTCCCTAGTACCGATTCCTCTCTGGCCAAACTGAAACTTCTATGTACCCTTGTAGAGGACCAGGTACAATGCCCGGAAGAAGTTGTTGAAGCAAATGCACAGAAGAAGAATCAAAAGGCACTAAACACTGCCTTGTTCAAGAAATTGAATGAGCTCCGGTCTCAACTTCAGAAACAGTAAAAGGATATAAGAGATGCTATGGATGAGGGCAAACTACTATTGAGCAAAATCAGCCAACCCCATCTATTTTGCGATGATGTGCTCACACAAAAGGATAAACTCCAATCAGATTTGCAGACGTACATAAGAAACTTCAAGATGCCATATGATTCTTTCACTACATATGGGCAAACAATTCACTGGTATCAGCTTCAGTCTGCCAGGATAGAATTTGAGATTAGCAACTGGACAAGAGATTTGCAGGAGCTTCAACTAGTCTTATTACCTAGACTGCAAATTATTCAGAAGAGATTTCTCAATCTGGAAGCATTAACGGTCATTCAAGAGATGAGTACAATTGATGCCATGGAAGAATAGGTATCTCAGATGCAAACGAAAAATGAGGTTGTTGCCTCATTACTTGAGTCATGGTCATTAGCCATGAAAAAATTTATGAAGGATTTTAAATCTGTTTTTGATAAGTTTCATTCCTTATTGTCATAAACATTTACTCACTTTTTTAATGATAATGAGAAACAGGGGTTATTCTTTTGCAGTACTTTGTCCTTGTTGGCAAAGGGGGAGTAGTATTTAAAATTTTAGTGAATGTTATGTATACTTTCATGATACCTCTTTAAGGGAGTATTATACATTTGTAATTGCTGCTAAAGGGATAGTGTATATGCTTAGGGGGAGTAATTTTGCATATGGCATATTTTTGTTGTAAAACACTTAGATGTCAAAAATTTCCTAAGTGTTGCCATCAATGCCAAAGGGGGAGATTGTTGGCATTTTGATGATGTTGTGATTTTCATTGATGGACACACACTTGTTTTGTGATCACTTTCTTCATGTATGAGTTATGTTCAACCGGTATTTGTTCCAACTGGTATTATGTATTATAGTCTTTAGACTATTGGTGTTTTGCAAAAGGTGTTTACCGGTCACAAACTGACTGAAGACCCAAAGCGATATGAAGACCTCAAGCGGTTTGAGGATCTCAAGCGGTACAAAGGAACAAAGCGGTAGTTAACATTTTTCTAGTCTTCATTTATGACAACCAGTAATCAGTAAATTGTATGAATCGGTATTACTCTGTGATGAGTTACCAACCCGTATTTCTGTGATGAGTTATCATCCACCGACACTTTGGCAGTAATATTGTGTCGTGTTACCAAATGTGTCTAGATGCACTGAACCTAGGAACTTGTAATGTAATCCTATTGGACTGACATGAAATCAGACTCCTTTATAAGGACATCATGTCTAGGGTTTTAGGTGTGTTGATGAGGGTTTTGTATGTGCGATCATAGAAGAGAAGATTAGGTCTATGTGAAGAAACAAAGTGTGGAGATATCGAAGACTGAAGTAATGCTAAATGTGCATTAACAATGAGCTATCAAGGATCTAACCAAGCATATTGTGCTAGTATCTAGATCACCTACTTGTTGATTACTCATATCCTCAACAAGTCTGAAACCCTTAACCGGGTAGGCCTAGCAAAGCCTTTGTAAATCCTCTAACAAGGTGGTTCACAACTGTGAATCTGAAATCCTCTCACAAGGTAGTCTTTAACATGACTTATCTCCTAATAGATATCTAGATTCCTAACAGGATCTGTTCTGGTGAAGAACATTGTATGACCTTAACCAGTCTGGTTTCTATTTTGCAGATAGTTACTTGTGAGTCTCTGCTCACCATGGTTTTTCCCATTTGGGTTTCCACGTCAAGACATCTTGTGTTATGGTGATTATGCTCTTGTGGGTGAATGTTTTATTTGCTATTTGGTTTGCATTTATCTTAACCGGTTTATTAGTAAATTTGTTGTACCAGTTATCTATTAAACTACTTAAGAGTTTGTATTCAGCATTTTTTGGTATACTAATTCACCCCTCCCCCCCTCTTAGTATTCATCAGCTTGTCCATGACACAATCCTATCTCCAAGAAAGAATGCACCTCCATTAGTGCTTTTTTTGTCATCAATGTTCCCTGCCCAATCTGCATCGGTGAAGACATTTAAGCTAAAATATCCGTTATGTGGATACTAGAGAAGTCTCTATAAGGTATCTAAATATTCTCTTGACTGCCACCATATGAGTCTCGTTCGTATTTGTAGCAAATCTGGCAACCAAGCCAACAACTTGTGCTATATCCGGTCTATTGTGTACTGCATACTGCAACTTACCGATCATGGATCGGTAAAGTGTCTCATTCACTTCATGATCCTCATCATTTTTGGAGAGCTTGCAACCTGTAACCATTGGAGTTCCAACACATTTGCAATATTCCATTCCAAAAGTCTTCAAAATTTCCCATACGTACTTGGTCTGGCTAATGAATATACCATTCTTTAGTTGTGATACTTGCAAGCCAATGAATAATTTCATTTCACCGATCATGGACATTTCAAACTCTTGCTTTGTTTGTTCTGCAAAACCTCTACTCATCTCATCATCTCCTCCAAAGATAATGTCATCAACAAAAATTTATGCAATCAGATGTTTTCCTTTTTCTCTGGTCTTTAGATACAACTTACTGTTATCACTGGTTCTCATGAACCCTATGCTTAATAGTTATGAGTGAAGCCTCTCATACCAAGCTCTTGGTGCTTGTTTTAGCCCATATAGAGCCTCCTTCAGCCTGCATACCATATCTCTTTCATCTTCTGATACAAACCCTTATGGTTGCTCTATGTACACTTCTTCCTCTAAAACACCATTCAAGAATGTCGATTTAACATCCATTTGGTAAACTTTGAACTTCTTGTAAAAAGCATAGGCAAGAAAGATTCTGACCCCTTCCAGCCTAGCCATTAGTGCAAAGGTTTTTCCATAATCCAAACCTTCTTCCTGAGCATAGCCTTTGTAGACTAGCCTTGCTTTATTTCTTACTACTTGACCAGTTTCATCCATCTAGTTTCTAAACACCCATTTGGTGCCTATCAAATTTTTGTTCTCCGGTTTGGGCACTAAAGTCCAAGTTTCATTTTTCTCAATCTACTCCAGTTCCTCCTTTGTGGCTTTGATCCAGTCTTCATATTTTAGAGCCTCCTTTTTTGTTTTGGGTTCAATTTTGGAGAGCAGACAAGCATTCTCTCTTGCTCTTCTTCTAGTCAATACTCCTACATCTCTGTCACCAATGATATTTTCAGCAGACTGATTGTTTCTGACATACCTTGCTAGTACCGGTTCATTTCTTGGAGCTTCTTCTACCAGTTGTGTAGTTTCTACTTCACATGCTTCCTCATTTGTTGCTACAACAGGATTCTCTTCAACAGGTTTGATCGGTACAATGTACTCGAATCCTTGATAATCCTCTGGTTCACTCTTGCTATCCTGTTCATTTTTCTTAGAGAGCTCATCTACTTTGACATTGGCACTCTCTACAATCTTATCGGTCCTTTTGTTCAAACATCAATATGATTTAATCTTTGTGGAGTAACCTAAGAAAGTTCCTTCATCACTCTTGGGATCAAACTTTCCAGAGTACTCAAACCTCTTGATAGAGCACCTGCTTCCAAATACTTTGAAATAGCTCACATTGGGTGAGTATCCACACCATAATTCATAGGGAGTTTTATTTGCCCCTTTCTTCACCTGTATTCAGTTCAAGGTATACACGATAGTGCTTACTGCTTCTGTCCAGAAGATATGTGGAATATCCTTCTATATCATCAGATTCCTCGCACAATCAATCAGAGTTCTATTCCTTCTTTCAGCAACCCCATTCTGCTGAGGTGTTTTGGGTGCAGACATCTATCAGGCATACCTTTGACAGACTTCATTTTACTGAGTTTTTCTGTGTTATCAAAGTTAACATGACATAGTCTTTTGTGCCGCAACCAATTGTCTTCTACCTTTGCCATTAGACAGTTGCCTACAGTGGTGTCTAGGTGAAACAGATTACCTTTAGATTGTTTACCGGTAGCAATCAGGCTTCCTGATTTGTCATTTATTTTGCATATTCCATCTCCATCAGATCCTTTTGATTCGTCATCGGTAACTCCTTCTTCTGCAAGATAGAACTCCTTCTTGCTCTTGTCCTTGTAGCTTCTAAAATTATCCTTCCTATCATTGTCAGGGCATCTAGATGCAATATGACCTATTCTATTGCAAGAGAAACACTTCAAGGGAAGTTTACTTGTGTACTTTCCTTTTCCTCTTGGAAGTCTTCTTGCCAATAGAGCTTCAATCTCATCTCGTTCATTTTCTTCAAATAATAGGTTGTCACATTCATGAGAATGGCCGGTTCTTATAGTAGAATTGTTTCCAGTTTCTTTTCTTCTCCTTGTTGGTGCAGATATCATGGAAGCTTTGAAGGCAGCATCAATCTTTGGTACACTGTTATCATAGTTGTTCAATTCAAAGGCAGTCAACTTACCGATCAGTGAGTCAAGTGAAACACTAACTGTTCCCAAGGATCTAAGTTCTTGAATTGCAGAAACCCTTATGGCATATTGTGGTAGCAAGGTTCTCAAGATTTTGCTAACCACATCATCTTCTTCAAGCTTTCCTCCATCACTTCTGATGGAATTTACTACATCCTTTATTCTTTTACTATATTGTTCTATATTTTTTCCTTATTGCATCCTCATCTCATCAAATTTTCCTCTCAAGTTGTCCACTTTAGCTTTTTGAACATGAGGATCTCCTTCATAAACAGTCTTCGGCTTATTCCACATCTGATAGGCTATTTTCAGATCTTGAACCTCAGCATACTCATTATTAGATAGAGTGCTAGAAATAAGATCCATAGTAGCATTGTTGTCTTGCCTTTCTTTAATTTGATCTGTAGTGAGAACCCCTGTAGGTTCATTGTACTCTATGATTACATGATTCCAGTATTGATCTCCTAGGGTTCTTAGGTAGAGCTTCATTCTACCAGACCATAAGGTGTAATTCTCCTTAGAGAACTTAGGACCCTCCTTTTGCATCATCTTGGATCTTTCCTTAAGTTGTAAAGCTCTTCTGAATCTAAGGACCAAAGCTATGATACCAATTGTTAGTCCCAATCGGTGTTGAGAGGGGAGGGGTGATCAGCACTTTACCAGTTTTACAAAATTAAAACCTTTTGACTCAAGACTGCACTAACTTAATATTCATCAATATAAACAGTTATTGCAGAGAAACATGCATGCATGAAAAGATACATAGTAACACCAAGATTTATCTCATGGAAACCCAAATGGGAGAAAACCACGGTGTGAGTAGAAGCTCACAAAATTTTCACTCTTCTGGAGTATGCCCAATGAGGAGCCATCCCTGTTAGGGCATTACAAAGACACTGTTAGGTGCCACCCAGTTAAGGGATTTTATTTAAGGCTTGTTAGTGCCTTTACCTTGTTAGAGGCGGCCTTTTTTAAAGGACTTAGGATCATCAATTAAGATGTCACCCGATTAAGAGATTTTACAAAGGGACCTATTAAAGTCCACCCGGTTAAGGGATTTTGAGTTGCAATGGTTAGAAAGCAACAGAAAGTTGATATGCTGAAATAGCTATTTATAGCTTGATTAGATCACAGTGAAAATCATACTCTGTCTCCATTGGTTGTGTTTGCTCTGCACTACACCGGTGCTCTGCTCATACCCTCGGCTCTGCACTCTATCAGTCTACTTCCCACACACTCTGCTTTGCTAAATTATTTAGCACTTCCTCACTCTTCACTCTGCACTTTGGATCACCTTTCACGGGTTTTGCACTTTGCAAATTTTTCGATCAAAAAGGTTTTGTATGAACTCAAAACACTTTATACACTCTTTGTCGTCTCCTTCAGGTGTTTCCTTAATCAATGCAATCACAGATCTCGGTAGATTTTGAATTCAAATCTTCTCTCTCTTTCTTTGCATGCCCTGTAACAATTCTGCCAACTTCTCAACCAAATCTACCACTGCATTCCCCAAATTCTGGTTCGAGTTCAGTCTTTTAAATGTGAACCAGAAAATCTGCAAGTAATCATGGCTTAACTACATGATAATTGAAGTTGACTTCATCAGCCTTTAGTTTGGTGTTGACACAAACTCCCCAACTCACCTTTTGCCATCGCAACTATGTAACCGATCACCGCTCCGCGATTTATGGTGACCACCTATCTTCCTTTTGCTTCATCGGTATACCACTGTGCTCTTCATTACCGGTTCATCCTTTCATGTCAATTTGCAGTGCTTTCATCAAGCCTCTTCTCTTATTTGCCAATGAGGTTCTGGTTTGCATACAACCTCAAGCCTTCTTGCCTAAGTCACCTTCTGTGACTTCATCATCATCAGAATGACCAACCTGAAGATTTGACCTCAACACCGATCTTCTTGAGTGATAGAATGGTTAGCTTAGTTTGTCTTCCCTTGAGTTGATTGAACCTTGATCATCTATCTCTTATGTTGCTTCCATGTTGTTTACAAGTCATCACCTTTGCTACTGAGATACATCACTCCATCGGTACCACTCCACCGATCAGTATTAGACATCAATGACAAATCTCAGCTAATATACCGGTTCTCTGGATTAACCGGTTTTGTCAATACCAACACTACCTAGTTAGGATATTTTACTGTTGTAACTGTTAGGATAACAACAATTCAAATGATCTTCATATAACACCTTTGTGTCTAATAAGATCCGCTTTAGATCCTCAAAATATCAATAACACGTCAATATAGAGCTTCACTAATCACCGCACAATCACAATCTCAATATTCGCCTTCGATCTTATTCCTATCTCATAACTCATCACACCTTTTTATAGACATCAACTAAGTCGGCTACAACCTTGAAACAATTTCCTAGGTTCAATGAATCTAGACAAAATAATATTACATGCCAAACCTATGTCGATCACTAACATAACAAATCAAAACTTGTGTCATTTTACCGATTTAAGTGACTTTCTCACTACCAGTTAAGTGTTCATCAAAATACTTTCTATATACATCAAATCTCGCTTGTCTGGTTAAATCTACAAATGCGGTCATTCACATAGCTCCAAATAACTATCTCCGTCACTCCTGTAAAACTGCATCATTCAACTCTTCATCAATCACCTATACCGGTTGCATGAATGCAACTCTGTCTTTGTTTACCAGTTAAGAACCTATTTGTTGGTTCACTGGTAAACTGTCATTTGTACCAGTTATACCTTACCGGTTGGCTTCCAAGACTTAGATGGCCACAAAAAATATTGTTGCCATCAATGACAACACAAGACTTGGTCCTCAAACATGAATCTCAATCTCTTCATCACATTCACCAATCAATCATTTACCGCTTGCATATCACAATAGTCTTTACCATTTCAGTCAAATGCCAACATTCTCCCCCTTTGGCATTGATGGCAACACTTGGGAAAAAAAATTTCAACTAAGTGTGCAAAACAAAAATTGACTTCATGACATATACTCCCCCTTAGCAATCGCGTGCTATTACAAAAATTAAAAGACTTATACTACTACACTCCCTTTACTTTTACATACAAAACTTTGATTGACTACACAACTATTACTCCCCCTTTGACAACATTGCCAATCAAAGAAGTAAATACATGAAAGATAAATACGTTTACATCAAAATTTGCATCAAAATTGCATAGCATATATAGATATAGGAGTTCAAAATGTTTTACAATGCAATCTTAGAAAAAGCATCACTAAAATGTGATTTCAACTGCGTCACAACATTATGCCAGGTTTCCAAAATAGTGTCGGTTATCTCCACGTGTATCCTCATCTGTCCAACAAACTCCTCCATGGCATCTAGAGTGCTCATCTCCGATGTAGCAAGAATGACTTCATATTCTTTATAGGATCTCTGCAAGATTTCCACCTTCGATATCAACTGTGTCTGTAATTCTTGCAGTGATCTGATCCTCTTAACCTATTCATGTTCATAAGCTTTCAGCTTATGCTGAAGTTCTACAACCGATTTGCCATATTTAATAGCAGAGTCATTAAGGGGCTTGAATGACTCACTAAGAACTTCAAGTTCTTGCTCAACTTCCTCCTTCTTCTTCAAATCAGTACAAAACAATGAAAATTTGGAAACAGTTGCAAGTATTTTACCTCTGGTTTCAAGTTCTTCTTTCAAATAGTCCTTATTGATAGTAAGAGAAACTTTCCCTTTATCAATTTCAGTCATCAATTGCTTAGTTATTTTCTTCTTGTAATCCTTCTCAACACTAACATAAGTTGCATCCTCAAAAGATTTCATCTGTTCTTCGGCATCAAAAACAAGTTGTCCAAGCTTGTCAATAGGAGTAAAAAAATAATCAATAATAGCATTGATTATACCCTTGAATATAAGAATGTCTAGATTGATTTGCGCTGTAAAGAGATAGTGATTATTAGCTATAGCTAGTTGGCTAGGATGCATTAGCACTAGTCAACTTTGAGTCATAAAATCAAAAAATTATCTTAAAAGTCCTTAGATTTGTGTTTCTAAGGCTACATTGAGCAATTATTGCACTTATATTGGAGCCATAGTACACAATCATCTATCATTGTACTTTTTTCTCAATGCTTGCAAGGTTACTCAAATGTTGAACCAAGGACATGATCCCTTTGTTGTAGGTGCATTTGAATGGGCATGCAAATATTTTGAGAAAAAAATTCTTGCTATGATAACAATGATGTGAACCCTGAGAGGATTAGAGAAAAAATGTACAAATTAAAGTAATAGCCCACAAAACTTGCAAAATATGCATAGGAGACTCTAGTGTAGTAGGTGTATGCACATTCAAGAAGAACAAAAAACTTTGTAATGTGAATGTATTACATGAAAGAAGATATATACAATGATATGTACATAACCATTGTTAGTATGAACTTTTCTACATATACCTTGTACATAATATTTTTTTATGCACATAAGTCATTAGTTAGGCCTACAACACTATGTTAAAAGATGTCAAAAAACATCTAATACTCTACATGTGGGTACGATTGTGATAGGTGTTGAACTCATGTGATTGCAAGTCAAATTTGTATAGTTGATAAAACATGGAGTGTAAATATGGCCAAGTGTTGTACACATATGGTATTAGGCTAGACATATCTAAATATAGACATATGCTACCATGTGTTGAGCTAAAATATGTAGGCAACCAAACTTTGTGCATATAAGTGTAGGAGTTGTGTGTTAAGTAGTGAGTGGGAAGGTTATGCATAAAATTGTGGTGTGGTTGTTTGGTATATATTAAGTAAAGACAAGGATGAATATTGACCAAATAGATGAGGCTATGGTTGTGCTTGGATCAATGTAACTTACAAGACATATGCACCCAATGCTTTATTTTATAATACATAATGCATATAAGAGAAAGGAGGGTCTTAATAGGCACACATACAATATAAGCACCTGAAGATTGATATCTCTTAGAAGTTTTTAGATGGTCATATTAAGATATCTATTATATATATTTTGATTTGTATTATTGAGTTTGGTGTCCAATTATAATTTTTCTACCCTATCATGACTATGTATAACTTTTGATCTCTAACATCTAGCTAAAAATCATATGCATTAGGTTAGTTGTCTTAATCAAAACATAAAATATAAAATATCTTGTCTATGAGCAAGTGTGTTGTTTTAGTCTTGTGCTCTTACTTGAGGAATGAAAAGATTAGACAATTTAAAAAAATATTTATTACATGTTTAAAATGAGTTTTAAGTTTTTTATTTACAAGTAAGCATCCTTTTATAATTCAAAGAAAGAATTTACCTTACACACTATTTGGTTCTATGATGTTCTAAGAAAATAAATTAGGAAACTAATGTGATCAGCAATTCTTCATTCAACATCCATATTATAAGGAAATGGAGATGTATTACTTAAAACTACATAAAAAATGAGATGATCCCTAATTTTTGGTGGAGAAATGAGCCGTATTTGAACCATAAAAGAATGGGTCACAAAGTGGGTCAATAGATTGATAGTAGAGCTCTCCAATAAGAAATGGAAGTCCTAAGTTCGATTCCTACCTGGTCCATGCCATTTAACATATCACTAAAGCCATGCCAAAGCCATGTGACAAACTCTAAGCACTTCAATGTGCTCAAGAAAAGGTAAATGAGTCAATGATTCAATAATAAAACAAAACAACATCAAATAAAATATCTTAAATTCAAATCCTAACTAATCCATAAATTATTTAATAATTTATACACAATTGCTAGTCATTTCACAACATTAACAAAGTTTTGGTGTAATGAACAAAGCAAACCATGGGCACCATGGTGCTACACCTGGAAGAATTGCATGGGTGATTATTAGCAATAACTGGCCCAATTTCCAAATCACTACTAGTTTGAGGGTGTGCAATTGCTCTTGACAGAGACACTACCTTTTCAAGCCGCGTGGCTAATTTCTCCTTTTATTGAGTTATTGAACTCATACTTTTCTCTCTACACTTTAAAAAGGACAAAACCTGTGAACAGATACTTCTTTTTCAAATGCATGATATAGAAGTGAAATCCAGTTGGAAACAATAGCCGTGACTCTTCCAAATAATCGGAGGACACGCGTCCCACTCAACTTCCAAATCACCACTGCCCCTTATCAAAACACCCCACGATTGATTATGTGTTTGTTTTCTTCATTGCACGCTTTAAGAGTTGAAGATAAGCCCTGTCATTTCCATTGAACTGTAGGTTTAATGGCATTGCTACAGCTTGCACCATCACAACTACTAATTTATTAATCAACACTTTTGGATGAAGCACTTTAGCTCTTCAAAATCTTGTGATGAATTGTTACTTCTCTTGCAAGAGTAGTCACTTTCAAATTACACATTTATATATAGATCTTTCAACATAAAGCAGAGAAAAGTAGCAGAGGCTTGTCTACAGTTAGTGGTCCAGCATCATAAAGTCCAGGTATAACATGGTCATTTAGCACAACAAAGATATTAGTGTAAGAGAAAATAGACCATTTACATGAATATTTAGGATTAATAAGTAAACAACAAATAAAGTTTAGATAAATGAGTTGGATTTATATCATTATTGTGAGGGTTGAATACCTTCAGTTAGGATCTACTGATTCAACAGTGATGTACCAAGGTCAAGAATAACATGCATATAGCATGTTTTTTTTGGATTATAACGCATTTCTTTTTATCTTCTTGCAATAGAATTCTAGATATGATCAATAGATTCTTAGATGTTTTGAAAAAATTATTAGTGTTTGTATTTAAATACACCACCCTAGCATGCAATATGAAATGATTTGTGTTTTAGTCAAAGTCATAATGATTAGTAAGGGAGGAAAATACAGGTCCAATTTGTAAAATTTGAATTTCAAGGTTAAAGTTTACACTCACAAATACGAGGGCACTTGAGTTGGAGTAATACAAGGATGGGTGACCTCTTGGGAAGGCTCAATGCTTCACTTCTGTGAGAGCATCACCTAGATGCAACGAGTGCTAAGTGTACCATTCATTTTCATGAGAAATGGGTTCACATGAGATGGGTTCTTGTGAACCACTACTCATGAAACATGGGTCAATGAGTTTGACTCCAAAACTACACAAATGAATCCTGATAGCAATATTATAATTTGACTCATTGTGGAAAATATCTCCTACCTATCTATGAATCAAAGTGTTTAATGATAAATTTAACAGGTGATTTCAGACTCTTGAGACGTGTGGAGATAGAGACAAGTTATGGTAATGTTATTTGACAACCTCAATACAAAAATGCATCAATTTACAAAAAAAATCATTTCATCAACCTAATTGTCAAAAGGGTGTGGGTATGCATTTTTCACTATTATAATTAGAACACAACTTAGTATTAGCCTTCCACCTTTCTCACATTTACCATGTGCATTCTTTGATACATAGAACTTAACCTTACATATTGTCTCAACTTTCATGTAAGACATGCAACTTTCCACATCATATATTATGTACCCCACTAATGCAGAGAGTTTATGTTACACATACAAATTGCATTTACATAATTTACGGTCAGATCTTGTATACTTTATTTCAACATTTTGTGATCTGCTTCGGCAACATTCAATTTTGCAATAGTTGTATATTATGATTGTAATGTAAATTAAATAAGGTCTAATGAAAGGCTGCCTAACCTTGGAGCAACTCACAGCAACAACAGATTACACACAAAGCACAATCAAAAACAATGGACTTACATTCATTTAACTCATATTGACAATAAGCCTAGACTCATTACATATACACAAGGGTTTATCTATGTCCACAATAATTAAATCCTTCCTCAATCTGGGTCTCTTCTTCCCAATGCTTCCTAAGCAAATAATCTGAGGGTCTCTTCCAGAGCCTACTCTCTCTACTCTCTGACTACCCCTCTCTTTTGCTCGTTGCTTCTACATTTCACTCTCTTCTACAGAAAAATCGATGGGTTTCATTTTCTCATGTTGCCAAAAAGACTGAAACCCATCTTTATTTCCTTCTTGATTGAATATGCCTTTGATCTTTTCCTTGGGGATGACGTTTCTTTGACAACTAGAACTCTAATAATACCAACAAAATCACCTGCCCATACAACCAAAAGCACTCACCATCCCTCAAAAGGTGAAAACTCGTGTAAAGAAGAAATAATAATGGCTAAAAGATAATTGCTAAAGGCAAATGCCACCATATGATAGGTACACAAAAATGCACATCCCAATATGAAGATAATCAACAGCCAAAGAAATAAGACCGCCAATATTTAGCTTAGTTGTCTTGTTTTTGTGCATGCCAATTATACATTTGAGTGCCAACGAGAAAAACATTCAACCAAGAAAATCAGACAGCCCATATTGATAGGTTGGAGACACAAGATAGCCAAATTGGACAAAAGACAATGTCAAGTGTCCCTTGGATTCCACATCATCAACAGCCATCATTGCTAGCTATCATTTTCACCTTGCTGCCAAATTCATATTAAATGTTTCCAAAGTCACAATTGCTACCAACATTGATTATCATTGAAGTCACACAAGTTAATGCAACAGAAATGACTCAGGCTAATGTTTTCAAAGTCACACTCAAATTGATGCTACTAAACTGACACAGATTAATACTGAGAACTATGCAACTGTGTTCACTTATATTATTGCAGTTAGCTAGAACATTTTCAAACCTCAATACTCATTCAAGCATCCCACATACAAAGCCAATATCTCCTCAACTAATTGTTTTTTCAAATGATGCGATATTGCTTATAAACCCTAATACTCTTGCACTGTATTGTCACCATGTTTTGCTTGCACTTCAAAGTTCCAATAATTTATAGCATCCTCCAAATACTCCTAAGATTAGTGTTTTCTCTCAATATCCACCACCTACAATTAGGGTTTGTCCCCTAAATACTTGATGGATCGACATCATTTGGAATCCCATTGTCTATTGTTCTACAAAAGGCTTGAATCCTAGTGTTCGGAACCATGTGTTGCAATCCAGAAGAACCGAACAAAAACTATATGCTACATGTTAGCCCTACTACTTTTTAAAATTAATGCCCTCAAATTTCGATGTAGGAACATTACATTGCACGCCCCTTAAGGGACATTCAACGTGCATCACTCCTTTTAGACGTATTATACTCACCAAAAGGCCATTGCCTCATTATGTTAGCCTTTCTATTAATACCCCAAGAGCTCTGAGATACAGTTCAATTTGTAGCTTTGTTTTTGTTTTCAAGCTTTTTTCTTTCCGGGTTGTATATTAAGAAATGGCAGCCTTTCACGTCACTATATTTTTAATCATCCAATATATACAGTACTAGTAAATTTAAAATGACTAAAAAATGTGTAACTATTACTATGACTGCTTAAAAAATGTTTCCATAATTTAATCGATCCATTCTCTTCTGTCTGAAAGACATCATACACATTTACCAACCTAGTTTACCAACCTAGTTTACTGGTTAACATAGATCATTTGTGGCATTCTCTGTGTAACATAGAAAGCTAACAAACATTATTTTTATAAACCATTTAATCTTCTCAGAAATGACATAATCAAATAATTGAACTGCCTCCAAATCCGGCACTATCCCAATGAAATTATAAGAAATATGAAAATACTGTGTTATGACTTGGCATTTTCTTGGGATTTTCTCCACTGTAGAATGTAGTTTTGTACCTGCTTAGAGAGTACCCCATATCAAATACTCAAAACAAAAACCCTGCAGAGTTTAACACGTATAAGAGGCTACTTTAGAAGCTGATCCTGCATTATAAAGTAAAACAAAGGATGAATGGCATCCAATACTACCATAAAGACAATAAAAAGTCCTTGGAGACTGGAATGAGAAATTTCTCTAAAATCATCTCCTTCAATTACAATCATTAAGGTATGCCATTACAATTGTAAATATCAAAGATCATACACATTGCCTACATAGGATCAGACTTTACCCCTTATCTTTACATTATGGTTATACTGAGGGTATTTGCAAGTTTCTATACAGTTTCCTGGAAAAATGTATACAGGTCTATGCATGTTGAAAACTTGGCTGCTCTACTCAGATTTCCCACCTTTAATCCATTGCACACACTACTAGTGGCAAGCCAAGTAATGTACAAGGAGGAGAAAGAATCATATCTCGATGCAACTTCAAACTCCCACACATCATGGTCTTCCAGACAACAGCTTTGAAAATTAAACATCAACTTCAAAAATTGCACACTCCCGATGATACAAAGACTCAACATTTGTTACACTGGAAAGGTTTGAAAGGTCAAAGAATGTATTGAAGTAGAGACAAACGAACTCAAGACAATTACCGAGAATAGCTGGATTCTTCAAAATATGATGTAGATTCCCTCAACCAACCTTACCAGAGGCAAAAGATACAATCTCTACCTCTACTTTTGTAATCAAACATAGGCATTTGCAAAAAAACCATTTGACAAGGGATTAGTAACAGAACATTTTTGAACAAGCAAAAATTAAATCTCATATGTTACAGACTTTCTCGGCAGACAATTACTAGCCAGAACAATAGGATATCACCATCCTTTTCAGGCACCAAAAAATTATAAAAAAATCTGGGAGTGAACCTGTCCCTAGTAACCAGAAAGAGGGCAATGGTTAGCAAGTCCTGAGAGTAATGGCCACAGGGTTTCTGCTAAACTGCTCAAGATAGTATACTCTCACTGCTTATGTTCAGAATGAGAAGCTGACTGAGATCCATCTCCTTTGGCAAAATTTGCATTCAGGAATTTTGCCACAAATGCCCACAACCTGTACACATCTTCAAAGTTGGTTAAAAAGCCAAGGGATGCAGTTACAACTTCAACCCGAATTGTCACATTCTTTCCTTCGTAGCGGCCATTAGCCATTGGCTTGCAGAAAGAAGTATTATTTGCATCTAAGGCTTCTTGTAGTTCAGCATAATTATCCATCAACCGAAGATGACTAAGAAAACCTAAACCAAGGGAGATCCTATCTGCCTCTGCAAGCTTCTGCACAAGTTCTGGATTCACCAGTGTTCCACTGTGGTCATACAGATTGAAAGCCACTGCTGCTCCCCTATCATATCTGATCTTTGGCCCATATATATGCACAAGAGGAATTCCCCCATCTGGACTAGGATGCCGAAACTGTAGCAAAGAAGTAACAAGCCAATTAATGAGGTATCTGAGCCTTAAAGTTGTTTTGTTAAGGCCCAACGCATCTACATGATCAAGATGTCTACAAAAGATCTGAGGCTCCCTCCTGTTCCACTGATCTTCATCGTCTTCTTCTGCAGCAGGAAGAATTCCATCCTCTTGATAAAATGTAGCTTCAGATTCCTCCCCACTCTGTTCAAAATAATCCCCATGTTCTTCTAAGCTATAAGGCATTCTTCTGCTGCTGCTAAATCTATCTTCCTCCAGACCTGGAAACCTACAACTTGAAAATTTTTCTTCCTCCCTCCTACCTAGAAGCCTGAAAGCCCCCTCTGTTTCTCGTCTTATACAACTTTCCTTCGTTGTGCATCCATTCTCTGCTGGATTTTGCTTGCTTCCAACTGAAAAACAAACCTTTCCAGGCTCTCTTGGACCATTTGCTAGGCTAGTTGTGGCATTTACAATATTTTGTTTTGCATGGATTGGACGCTCCATGAAGTGCTTATCATCTTTGTCACAACTACTTATTTCAGAAGAGACAGACTGAACAACTTCCCCTGCAATGCCCATACCTTGTCCTGAAGTATGACTTCCACCTTTGTCTCTGTTATCATCTATTTTGTAACCTGCAGAAACGGAGCCTTCACCATCTAAGTTGAAAGTTATCCGTGTCTGCTTTGGGAATCTCTGTGAATCCACTCTTCTAGAAATCCCCATCTCATCTTTTGAGAGAAGGTTATCTCCTTGACTTGATCCATGTGAGAAACTGTTACCATTTGGCTTACTGGGCTCTCGGTCTGCCTGTGATTTTCCTTGGCCATTGTAAACAGATTCTCTTGTATCAAGTTCTCTAGACTTTTTGGGTGTTGATTTCTTAATATCATCCTGCAATGGCTCGGTATTTCCTTTTAAACAAGAAGTTTGTGCATCAGAAACCAACTTAGTCTGAGTAATATCTTGTGATACAGATGATACTGCTGCATCAAATGACACTATTTCATTGTTCACACCCAAACTCTTCTTTTCTTCATCATAAATAGGACCATTTCCATAACCTTCCGTTGAAGACTTGGATATAGTTTCAGTAGATGATTTTTTATGTTTGGTTCTTTGAGAAAACCCATTGTGGAGCTGGCGCAAACCCAGATTGCTAGGAGGACTCTTTCTGAAATTCTTTGAAGTATTTAGGCCACCTGGACTTTCACCCAAGTCTATGCACATCAAATCCTCATTTTCTTCTTCACTAAAAATGGGACTTTTCATTATCTCATCTACTGAGAGATTATCAATCTCCTCACAAATTGTACTAGCTCCATCCCTGTCAGAATTGTTCTCATATTCCATTTCACTTTCGAATACATCCCTTACTTGGGCTGATGAGAATGCACCAGAGAATGCCGGAAGATGAGGTCCGATAGGGAACTCGGAGCCATAACCATCATCCTCTTCTCCAATTTCCTTAGTTCCATCAATCTCCCGCACTGTGCCATCATGTCGTTCTCCAGAATCACTCAAGTATTGAGGAGAAACAGGAATAATCCTTACCATTCCAGTTCCTGTATTTCCTTTATTTTGGAGACAGCCCAGAACAGAGTTTTTAATAAAAAGGCATCCAAAACCTGTTGGATCTGATCCAAACACCTTGTAAAAAGATGTTATGATAAAATCAGGCCTAAAGAGTGATAATCCAAGGGAATCCATGTCTTTAGGACCCAAAGCACCTGCATCCAGCAATACATGCCACCTGTTCTGCTGTGCAAGAGACATCCACTGGTAAGAATACTTGGCTCCAGTCACCCTGGACTGGACAGGAAAAACAAAAAGACCTAGCGCGGAGTCTTTTTTTCTTCTTTTCTTATGCTGAAGTTGTTTCCTAAGCTCAGAGCTACATAGCCTGAGTGTTGGCCACTTAAACCAAGCACTGTGTACTTTGGCACCCTTCTCCCTTGCAGTTTGTGCCATCCAGTTAATTGATTCACTTTCATAGTCATACATAGTTAGCAGCCTCCTATTCTGATGAAATGGATAGGCTTCTGCAAGAAGATTGAATGCGGAGCCTCTACTAACAGTGAATACCATGCTGTACTCACTCTGAGGAATGCTAAGATAATCCATTATCCTATTCCTGATATCAAGCTCAGCAGTACCTTCCTCGGGCAGCCCATTTAATGCATGTGAGCTCAAGTTTGCAGATATTGCTGACAAACCAAATGAAGAACCTTCCCAATGCTGGAACTGCTGTAGGTAGGAAAAGAGCCCAAATCCACAATAATCCAAGCAGACCTTCAAAGTCTCTTCTAGATGCCCATACTCATCACTTCTGATCTCATCCACTTCCTCTGTACTATCAAATTTTGGATACATCTTCTTGAACTTGGCATAGGCCTCATCTAGCCCAAGAATACTCTCCTCGCTATCGAAAAACCTCTCAGCAGCCTGTGCAGTGGCTGTCAAGAAGTCTCTCTGAGCCTTCAAACGAACTAGGGTCCTGGAATGCAAGATCCCAGATTTGGTCCCCGGAGTTACAGCAGCGACCTCTTCTTCATCATCGGCCAAAAGAGCCTGTGATTTCGAAAGGAAGCCATCCTCCGACGCTTCTTCAAGAGCTTGTCTCAGTTTCATTTCCTGCTTCTCCTTCAAGCTAGCTGGCTTGTTGGAAGTCCCTCCCTGCGACCTCCCTTTCTTCTTGCCCTTATTGAATAGCAAGGCAGTGCAGAGGGCAACAGACTTCCATATTGTCAGATGCATGATTTCAACTTGCCCCTCACGAGGGCACCACTGCCCTTCAAGAGGGTTGTCAAGAGCTCTTAATCCGACGTGGTTAGCCAGGAAGAGGTATTTCAGAAACTCAAATATAACCAGAAATAAAGGATCACCAAAATGAAAAATAGCACAAACCTTTGTAAATTTTGTACACTTCCCTCAATATTTTAAATAAAGAAAGATAGAACAAACTTAACTCATCCAGTAAACCTCAAATCACAGCTCTTCAAGAGGTGACTGCCAACTCTTTACTCCGAAAGTGTACTTGGCAACAAATGAAAACTCATACCCCTCAAAAAATCGTATCATAGATGAAAAATAAGGCTAATTTAGCTCAACTGGGAGCCCCAAAACCAGAATCCTTCAAGAGGCTCTTCAACAGTTTTCGCTCCACAGCCATACTTCAATAGGCTGCTCAAAAGCTTTCACTCCAAATTGAGCAGCTCGGAAATGAAATCTTAAATCCTCAAATGTTACCCCCACAAGAGGGTCAACTAGATGGAAAATAAAACTAATTCAGCTCAGGATCCATCAAACAGGGAAAACTGAAGCATTTCTCTAAAATGAAGAGAATACTTAAACAGTCTCAGAGCCTCTAAAAAATCTGACAAGAAGATTTGCCCACAACATCCCACAAACAAAACTGCGCTGTTGCATCCATGTGAAGCCCTGAAGAACGCTTTCAAAAAACTAATACAGCCAGCCTTTCAAAATGTCATCATAGCACCGGTTAGATCATGTGAAGCCTCAAACTTCTTTCTGGTCAGGCCAAGCGAGGCGCTCAGCAGCTCGCCAAAATGATATTGCAATCCTTCCAAATGTTATTACACCATTAATAAGACACATTACGCCCAATTTTTTTATGATTGGGCTAGGGAAGCCCACTTCAAAATGATATCACAACCCTTCAAGATCAAATAATAATATGCATTGAAAAGGTTAGAAACCAACAAATGGGCATCTCGGAGTGACAAAGGTCTCCAAAATACAAGCTTTGCCAAATGATAAAAAGGGCCTGGTTAGGTCATTCTCAGAAACATACCGGGTCCTCCATCACTAATGCAGGGCAATAAAACAGCCCTGATTATCAATCTGCAACAGTGTTACTGCCCAAATGGAACAGGTAAGATTCTAATCAACCCATTAGAAAAGAAACAAAAAAAACTACAGAAGAAAAAAATATTGCAGGCCTATCTGTGTACCTGAGCATCAAGACTAGGGTTTTAACACCTCTCAGAGCACTCTCACCCTGTTAAACTGCTCCACAGCTCTGTAGTATCATCAATAGAGACACCCAATAAGTTTTTCACTCTCCCCCACGCCTCGTTTTGCCATTGCCAATTTGCTATTTTTCTGCCTAGAGGATCCCCCTTGCCGTAATACGCTTTCCAATACCTTACGTATACGTTTATACAAAAAAATACACGAATACGCTGTAAAAAATTGTCGTACGTGTACGGTGGTAAAAGTTAGTTTTGAGAAAACCAGAGGTATTAAAGATTACGTCAACGTCTGCTAGCTGATTTCCACTATCCGCGGCGTTGACCAATGACTATATAAACTTCGGCGTACTTGTGGGGAATCTGACGGTCAAGATCCTAAGTAAAATCCACTGGGTGACACGCTACCGTTGGATTTTGATGGGAAATCTTGGTGACATGGACATTTCAAGTCAGGTGTGTTTGAAGAAGATCCTTGATAAGAGGATATTCAAAGGTGGTTTTTTGTGTGAATTTTTTGGCCCATAAAAAGAGTTAGATACCAAGCATAATTATTTATATATACCTCCTGATGTGACCAAGTCGGGATAAGGGGGTTTCCTTAACATTAGGAGCACAATTAGGTGGTCTAAACCCTAATGACTTAAGGTATAAGGAATTTTTAGGTGTGCAATCAATTTGTTTTTAAAATTGAAAAAAGTCAAACAATAGGAAATATATTGCAAATACTTGATAATACTTGATAATAATAAGTCATTTTGAGGGGGTGAACCTACAGAAGTCTTCAATGATAAAACAATTTGTTGCTTCGAGTTAATAAACTAACCACTAGCTATTATATATATCATAATTATGTTGTGGATCCTATCAAGATTGACTTAACCATCTATAGGTTATGTTAATAAGCATATAACTTGGTTAAAGAGTTATGATAGCCACAAAGCAACTATTCATAATCTTGTGCACACTATAAGATTAAGGGCATAGGATGCCCCCTTCACATAGGCATTGTCCTCAATGGTGATCAATTATAGATGATTCTAAACAAATTCTTTTATCTTCTCATGTGGCATCTTTGATAAGCAAATTCTTTCATTAGATGAGGTACTGTGTGATGGTCCTAACCATCAACTTCTTTTTGCATGTCTAGAGAATTAACTTTGAATCCAAGATCATTTTTGCCTCTTCATTTAGATTTGGAGAAAATGTTTATGTAAAATTACATGTTGATCTATTTGTGTCTTCATTGTGTAATTGTGTCATTGTCTTGTTCTCCTTGATCCTAAAGGGTACCTCTTGTTGGTGCTAAATGTGTCCATCCATTGCTCTAACCTTTTGGTGTACCTTTGAAGAAGAGGGGAATGATGTTAGATAGTTCCCTAATACTAATTGAATGGCATGATCTAGGTCTCTTTGGGGAGGCAACCATTTTGTCCTATCTCTCAAAAATGGCTTGCAGATTTGGTGATGTACAAATATTTGACTATTGCACTTCCAATTATAATAATTTAGCAGCATTCCTATCTAGCTCCTCATTTAGCATGTTTTGCATTTGTTGTGGGCTTACCATCTATGGATATGTTACATGCAATCCCCTTAGTTCAATATTTTTCTCATTTGAATGAAAACTCACCAAAAAATCCTATAAGTTCTTTTTTTTAGATTAGATTGAATGAAATATTAAAAAAATAACATAAAATAATTATAACCTAGTCCCAAAAGTAACAACCTAGATAGAGGAAGCCCATATCCTCATTGAAAATTTGAAGGACCTTCATGAAGAGTAGCTCAACTAGGGAAAAGAAAAGAATTATGAACAATCTAGGCCTAGTTATTGCACTCGAAAAGCAAAAATAGAAACTTCAAAAGGAAAAGAGAAATCTGGTGACCTTTGATAAATTCTAGGAGGAGTTATACTAGTAGGAACTGGATGTTGTAAAATATTGAAGAAGTTGTGTTGTTAGTTTCTTTTCGCTTTCTATTCTTTATTATTGTTGTTTTTTTGTTGGGTTGTTGGTGGCTTCTTGTTAGTTGTTGTTTTCTTTGCCCATCTTTCTCATTAGAATTTTGTAAAGGGTTTTAAGATCCATTCAAAACCTATTTTACCTATAATAGAAAATAATTCAACTAGAGAACAAGTTGGTTTTGCACAAGGTCGCAAAGAGAATAATTAGAGTAGCATAAATTATGACATCACTCTCATTGGTATATGGATTATGGTATATTGGACTAAATATGTTGTTATCAACCAATCCTTCAAACCAATGTGAGTCTAAATTTTTGGATTGATGCAGGAGCATCCCCGGTTCGTAGCAATCTTGCATCAACCAAAAATATTTCCTTTCTATTTGCAGTTTCAGCATTTCTTTTTGTGTGTCCCGGATTCAGCTCACCGGATCTTGTGGAGTTGGATTTTGGCTTGAAGACCTGGTCATCTTCCTTATTCCCAAACCGTGGAGCATTTGGATCGTTTTCCGGCAAGTTATCGCTACCGGTTTCCAAGACAATTTTCTATTACCAATTTTTGGTTGACAGTTTCATGTTACCAGTTGCCTGGACCTATTTCCATTGGTGATCTATCGGATCCCTTTCGTAGCTTGCGGAGCCCTGAACGTTGATTTTGATGTTCCTTGGCATGTGGCTGACATTTTCCCATGATCTACTCTTCAGCCTTTGGATTTTCAAAGGAATTTGTTTGGCAGAGGCCGGCCTTGTTGGTTTTGCATGTTAGGTCTTGTTCTTCGGGTTTTGATCTCTTTTTGGGCCGACAGGATCCCCTTGGATCGTATAAATCATTGTAATAGAGTATTAGAATGTAATTAAGAAGTTAGACTGAGCATAGAAGATAGATCTTAATATTGAGGTCTCGGTTGTGACCTGTTCTATATTTTGAGCATGTTTTAGTAGGCATGTGAGCCAGTTTCTGTAACCCGGTTGTTACCAGTTGGTTGTGATCAATTTTTATGTTATAATTAAATATGTTTTGCATTACCTCCATCATGTCCTTGTGTTTTCATTGTGTTACTCTTGCTAACCAGTATAGATTGATCTCTTTGAGATCCCTCATAACCGGTGACTGCTTCAAGTGGTATCAAAGCGAGTTTCGTTTTGGAGATTACGTTGTCCTGAGAATTTTGTCGTAGGGTGGTGGACTGTGGATCCGACCTGCAGCTGCAAAGGACCGGCATAAAGATGGCGCAAAGAGGAACTAGGAATGGTGGAGCATGTGGGAATGCAAACCCTGTTGTGATGGAAATGTTGCGAGGAATAGCAGCTTGGCTAGAAGCCATGGAGATGGCCCAGAGAAGAGGTTGACACATTGAAGATGTAAGTGAAGATGAAGGAGAAGAAGCCCCAGTATAACAAGTAAACCCACCGGCGGTTAATCCAAATGAGGAAAAGTTTTTAAGGGTTTTGAGTAGGGTGAATACTAAACCTCATTTTACCCCACCAAAATGTGATGGAAAGTTGGATTCGGATGAATTGATGAATTGGATATCGAAGTTGGAGAAATATTTTGATTTTGAAAACATTGCAGAAGAAAGGAAGGTGAAATATGCCTGTACCCGGTTGAAAGGTCATGCATCTCTTTGGTGGGAGAATTTGCAGGTCGATAGATAGAGAAGAGGTAAAGAGAAGATCAAGACATGGGATCAGATGATTGCTAAGTTGAAGTCAAAATTTATGCCAGCAGATTATCAAGTGAATATGTTCCGAAAGTTGTAGAAATTGAGACAGAAGGAATCTAGTGTGAAGGAATACACCGAAGCATTTTACAAGCTGAATATCAGATCTGGACATGTTGATGATGAAGTTGAACAAGTTGCAAGATATTGAATGGATTGTGGGTGTCTATACAAGATGAACTCACTTTAATCAAATTACAGAGTGTTGAAGAGGCTTACCAGTATGCCCTGAAGGCAGAAGAGAAACTAAACAAAAGACATGAGCAGAGGCAGAGAGACAGAGGTGGAAGGTTTTCCAGAGGAATATTTTAAGGAGGAAGAGGATATAACAGAGGTAGAGGAACCTATACAGATCAGAACAAGGAAAAGAAAGCGAACAAATAAGACAATTCATATCGAAAAGATGATAGAAATTTCCACCGAAAGAGAGAACTGGATGGCTACCGGAATGAGAATTTTGGAAGACAAGACAAGAGAGTGTTAAAGGAACTTGCTTTAAATGTAGAGGAGAAGGACATCATTATTTTGAGTGTAAGAAGACAGAGAATACCAAAAGAGCAGTTGTGGTGGAAGAAAACTCCACCGGATCAAATAATAAACCAGGAAATGGAGAACTGTTGATGATGAGGAGAGCTTTGTGTCATATTGGGAGAGGTGAAGAGCCCCTGCAGAGGAAGAATTTGTTCAAGACCAGATGTAAGGTATATGGTAAGTGTTGTAAAGTTGTTATTGATAGTGGTAGTTAAAATAATCTTGTTTCAGAAGAGATGGTGAATAAATTAAATTTGGAAAGGTTGAAATACCCTAAGCCTTATCGGATAGCGTGGATTCAGGATTAACATAAGTTGTTAGTAAGTGAGCAATGTTTGGTGAAATTAAAAATTAGGAACTATCATGATGAAGTCTTGTGTGATAGTATGCCTATGGATATTTGTCATCTTTTGTTGGGTAGACCTTGGCAGTTTGATAGACAAGCAATACATGATGGGAGGAAGAATACATACACTATTGTGGCCAATAGGATGAAGCGAACCTTGTTGCCCTTGGAGGAACCTTTGAAGAGTGAAGTTTGTATGAATGCTAGAATTTGTTTGGTGGATGGAAGGAAATTCCTGGATGGATTGAAACATGAGAATGTGTGTTTTTCCTTAGTTCCTAGGAAGACTGAGAATCCAAAGCATGAAGAGGAACAACCGAAAGAGATAAAAGATTTGCTGACATAATATGAAGACATCATTTCAGATAACGTACCTGATGGATTGCCACCTGTGAGAATTATCAGTCATTGCATGGACATGATTCTCAGAGCTAGTTTGCCTAACAAAGCTTCACACCGGATGACACCAATAGAGAATGAAGAACTGGATAGACAAGTGCAGGAGATATTGAAGAAGGTTTGATCAGAGAAAGTCTGAGCCCTTGTGCAGTACCAACAGTATTAGCACCTAAGAAGAATGGAGAATGGAGAATGTGTACTGATTCCAGAGCAATAAACAAGATCACAGTGAAATACCGATTTCCTTTGCCTAGGATGGATGACATAATGGACTGTTTGAGCGAAGCTGAATACTTTACAAAGATAGATTTGAAGAGTGGATATCATTAGATCAGGATCAGAGAAGGAGATGAGTGGAAGACAACATTCAAGACAAATGAAGGATTGTATGAATGGTTGGTGATGCCCTTTGGGTTAACTAATGCACCGAGAACTTTCATGAGGCTGATGAATGAGGTATTGAAGAAATTCTTGGGTAAGTTTGTTATTGTATATTTGGATAACATTCTGATTTTCAGTAAGATAAAAGAGGAGCATTTGTTGCATTTGAGACAAGTTTTGCAGAGGTTGAGAGAAGAAAAGTTGTTGATAAATCTTAAGAAGTGTACTTTCATGAAAGATGAGTTAGTCTATTTGGGATTTATGATATCTGAGGATGGTTTGAAGATGGCCCCTGAGAAAGTAAAAGCAATTGTTGAGTGGCCTACACCGGAAAGCATTGGTGAGGTAAGATCATTTCATGGATTGGCTAGTTTCTACTGAAACTTCATCAAAAAATTTAGTTCAGTTTGTAACCCTATGACTGAGACCATGAGGGGAGATCGGAAGGAATTCAAGTGGACCACCGGAGAAAACAAAAAGTTTTGAATTGTTGAAAAGGAAAGTGACTGAGCATCCTATGTTAGCTTTACCAAATTTCAATAAAGTATTTCAAGTGGATTGTGATGCAAGTGGAACATCAATAGGAGCAGCCTTGAGTCAGGAAGGGAGAGTAGTAGCTTATTTCAGTGAGATTTTGAATGATGCTCAGAGGAGATATTCAATGTATGATTAGGAGTTTTATGCCATAGTTCAAGCCTTGAAGATGTGGAGACATTACATGTTGCCTAAGGAGTTTGTGTTGTATATGGATCATCAAGCTTTGCAGTATTTGAACAATCAGAGTAAGTTGAATCAGAGACATATGAGATGGGTAGAATTTTTGCAAAGTTGCACCTTTGTGTTGAAGCATGTAGAAGTGAGAAATATAACAAAGTTGTTGATGTATTGAGTAGGAGAAAGAATTTGTTGATAGAGATGAGAGTGATAGTATTAGGATTTGAGGAATTGAAGACCTTGTATGATGATGACCTGGATTTTGTAGAACCTTGGAGAGCATGTAGAGAACCAGTTACGGTAGATAGAAGCAAGTGGTTGGATTACTTCATTCAGGATGGGTTGTTATTCAGAGGAGTTCAGTTGTGCATACCTAAGAGTTCTATGAGGAAGAACCTGATAAAGGAGAAACACAGTGGAGGATTAGCTAGACATTTTGGTAATGACAAAACAGTAGCATTGGTGAGTGAGCATTACTTTTGGTCCCAGATTCATAAGGATGTTAAGAAATATATGCAAAGTTGTAGAGTTTGTCAAGTTGCAAAGGGTAGTAGTCAGAATGTGGGATTGTATAAACCTTTGACAATGCCGGTAAGACCTTGGGAGGATATAAGCATGGATTTCATACTTGGATTGCCTAAAACACTGAGAGGGAATGATTCTATATTTGTGGTAGTGGATAGATTCTCGAAGATGCCTCATTTCATACCTTGTAAGAAGACATTAGATGCATTACATGTAGCAAACCTATTTTTCAAGGAAGTAGTGAGATTGCATAGATTACCTAAGAGCATAGTTTTAGACAGAGACACAAAGTTTGTTGGCTATTTTTGGAGATCACTTTGGAAGAAGATGAAAACATATTTGAAATTCAGTTCTACTTTTCATCCACATATTGATGGACAAACAAAAGTAGTTAACCGGAGCTTGGGAAATTTGTTGAGATGTTTGGTTGGAGATAAAATTGGAAGTTGGGATTTGATTCTTGCACAAGCAGAGTTTGCCTACAATAATTCAGTAAACAGGAATACCAGAAGAACACCTTTTGAGATTTTTATCGGAGCACATCCTAGAGGCATATCAGAATTAAGAGATATTAGTAGTGAAGACCGGAGAAGTTCAGAAGCAGAAGAATTTGCAGATTACATGAAGGACTTACATATTCAAGTTAAGCAAAATTTGGAGGACATGAATAGAAAGTATAAGGAGAAGGAAGATGAGAAGAGGAAACATAAGGAATTTGAATTTGGTGATGAAGTGATGGTGTATCTGAGAAAAGAAAGATTCCCGGTTGGAACTTATAAAAAATTGCAGATGAGAAAGTTTGGACCTTGCAGGATTTTGAGAAAATTTAGTTTTGGGAATGCATATGAAGTGGAGTTACCAGATAGTCTAAGTATTTCACCTGTGTTTAACATTGCGGATCTTCACCAGTATCATGAACCAGAATTCAGTGAGGACATTATTGCAGATTTGGAGAACAGTTGCCCCAAAAGGAACCGAACCAAATTGAAGACATTTTGGATAGTAGGATTGGGCGTAGTGCCCTGAACAGACAATATAAGGAGTATCTTGTGAAGTGGAAGGACAAACCAGTTGAAGATTCATCTTGGATTTCTTAGGTAGAGGTAGACCACCTTGGTTTTCCTTTGACCCCAACAAAGTGAGAGACTCACTTTTTTTCAACAACCCTGGATGTCTGATGCAGAAGCATCCTCAGTTCATAGAAATCTTGCATCAACCAAAAATATTTCCTTTTTGTTTGCAGCTTCAACATTTCTTTCTATGTGTCCCGGATTTGTCTCACCGAATCCTGTGGAGTTGGATTTTGGCTTGAAGACCTGATCATCTTCCTTATTCCCAAACTGTGGATCATTTGGATCATTTTTTGGCAAGTTATCACTACCAATTTTTGAGACAGTTTTTTGTTACCGGTTTCTGGTTGACAGTTTCCTCTTACCGGTTGCCTGGACCTATTTGCATTGGTGATCTATCAAATCCCTTTCGTAGCTCACGGAGCCTTGAGCGTTGACTTTGATGTTCCTTGGCATGTGGATGACCTTTTCCCATGATCTACTCTTCATCCTTTGGATTTTCCAGAGGAATTTGTTTGGCGAAGGCCGACCTTGTTGGTTTTGCACGTTAGATCTTGTTCTTCAGGTTTTGATCCCTTTTTGGGCTGACCAGATCCCCTTGTATCGTATAAATCATTTTAATAGAACATTAAAATGTAATTAAGACGTTAGACTGAGCATAGAAGATAGATCTTAAGATTTGAGGTCCTGGTTTTGACATGTTCTGTATTTTGAGCATGTTTTAGCAGGCCTGTGAGCCGGTTTCTGTAACCCAGTTGTTACCGGTTGGTTGTAACCAGTTTTCATGTTATAATTCAATCTATTATGCATTGCCTCCATCACATCCTTGTGTTTACTCTTGTTGATAGGTCCGAATTGATCTCTTTAAGGTCCCTTCTAACCAGTGACTACTTCATGGATTTAGATATAAAGACCTTAAGGGTACATGATGTAGGATGTTGAAGGGTGTAGATTTACTCCAAATATATGAAATGCATTAATTTTATTTTAAAAATTATTTTTAACTATCATTGTTAAAATTTTAATTTGGAGAATTTATCATAAACCCTCAAGGATAATATATCAATCAAAGAATTTACCAATTAAATTCTCATAATTAATATCTTAGTTTAGATAATTTAACAATTGATTAAAAATGTAATCAATCAAACTTATCAAATTGGATGAGTTTAACTAGTAAAATATCAAGGTTATTATATGGTATGTTAATTAGATCTTTTATATAGTGGGGATCCATCTATGAATTCCCAATAGACATGATATATGCTTAAACGTACAAAAATGTTGAATAAGGTAAGCTATCACATCTAACTTTTTATGTATTGGGTATAAAAATCTTAATGAAATCAATGAAGAATATACCCCTCGACCATAATATCTAAATTAGAAGAGATACCTACAAAAGAAATAGGTTGATCAATCTTAAAGAAAGCTATTAAGTTGCATGCATAAATACTTCATAATTTAAGCATATAACTGACACCTCCTAACAAATAATTTGAGTGATTTCAACCTATAATGTTGAACATTTTATACCCAAACTTTTCCCATTCTTTCTAGGCTTAATTTAACTTAGTAATATTTTATGTAATAATTAGTGTAAAAGTATTGGATTTTTATGTAAAAGTGGGCAAATTACTTGAGACTTAAACAATATTGACCTTACACATCCCAAGAGATGGAATCAAAATATACATTATTCATTTCTCGGTTTAGATCAATTTTACAATATGAAATTAACATTTATATTTTAAAATTCAAAATTTAGAATTGGGTATGTGTCATCTTATATGTAGTGCCATATATTGTAACCCCTTTACAATTTCACACTCCTTTTTGGGCCCTTGCTTTAGTGTGCCTCATTTTAGTCATCTTGAGCCTATTTTGACCTTATGTCATCTAAACTATCATCATACACTCATGAGGTGACTTGATCGAATGTCTCAGGTCTATGCAATCTCCAACCACCTTTGTTTTGTCCCTTTCTAGATGGACTATGGTACCGAGAGCCCTTGTTCTAGTAGACTATGGTACCTAGCACATTAGTCCTTCCAAAAGAGCCCCAAATTTGAATATGTTAGAGTGTTGGTTCCTACCATTTGTCATTTGATCCTGATATTTTTATATGATCACTGGGAGTTGGCATAAATGTGAAAATACCTTGAGAACCCTATATAAAGACATCATTTCTTATTCATTTTCATCCCGACACAACAAATTCACAAGCATTCCTAATTACTTCAAGATAAAATATAAGTACAAGGAACATCAAGCTACAACAATCTATTTTCAAGTTTGATTTCATGAATGATTATGTTATGATACATTCATGTTATTTCATCAAAACTTGTAGGAATTATCTAAAGAACATTGCATCACCACCATTATCAATCCAAAGTTATGATCTTGTCAATTTAGCATTTCATTTCAGATTTAGCCCCTGTCCTACAAGGGGTAAGCTCCTTTTTCTAATCAATCATTGTTGTAGTGGAGGTTAACACCTAAGTCAAACCCTTATACAACACAACCATTTTCCCCTCTTCTCCATGTGTAGTTTATAGATTCGGTAGCATATGTTGGCATTACACACTCAGATGAGAATGGTTGATGTTGTCATTGATGGCAACCAATGGTAACGGGGTTCTAGAGGATTCTATTGATTATATCGGCAACAAACTTCGCATACCGACACCGACAGCTACACAAAGTTCATTCACACCGACATCCAATTTACACTGGCAATGAATCATACTGGCACTCATGCCGACATAAGATAAAGTTTTGTTTATGTGAATTATATTGTAATGTAATTAATTATTTGTAGTTGACATGATGTATTGTAAAGACTCATATATGTATGAGATCTTGTAAGGCATTTTGTAAGTATGTATGGTATGTAAGTGAAGAAGAAGATTATGTAACTAGGTAATGATTATAAGAGCGAATATTTGTATATGCATTTTGATGTAATATTTTGATGAGCGAATAAGAGAAGAGCATAGCGAAGAAAGGTTTATGGTAGAGGTATTTGACAGAGCTTAAACCGGTACTGAATCCAACATTGTAAATGTTATTTTGATCAATACACTATCATTGGATTTAATCATCCAATTTTGTAGTCAGTGTGACTCCTTTTTGTGATTGAGTAGTGAGCTCTAGGCTGTTGGCCTTCCTGCATGTGCAGGCCCCTATTGTATCAGTAATATTTATTCATATTGGCCAGTGAGTAAATATCGTGGGTCACAAATCCACCGAGGTTTTTCCCCTACTGGGTTTCCTTGCCAAAATATCTTGTGTTATGGTGTGCATTGATGGTTATACTGTTATTTCTCTTTATTGCATTATTGATTGTTTACCGGTACATTAATTTGGGTTATAAAGTTGCAAACAAGTTTAAATCTTTGGTTAATCGGTTAGACACTGATTCACCCCCCCCCCCCCCCTCCCCCCTCTCAGTGTCTTTGGGACTGATCAAGTATCTAACAACATAAAGTTATGGATTGGCAAAGAGTAGACAGAGACACATAGATCCATATTATGAACAGGCAAAAACCCCTATTCTATGTCAATTTGCACATGTGAGCGACACTTTTTGGTTGAATTTTGGAGGGAATGATCTATAGAGCATCCTCATTTGGAATTTGAAGTTTTACTTGACAAAAACAACTTTAGGTATATGGAGCTTAAAACACTTGATCAACAATTTTAGGCTTAGATTTCAGACATAGCTTCCTCTCTACATCTCATTTCCAAATATGTATTTTTTTGTTAGCTTTTAGTTCTATTTGCATGTTTATGTCAAATCTTGTCAATTTCCTAGCATTGTACCTAGTCATTACATATTCACATCAAATCATATCAAGCACAAATATAGGAAATAATCATACACAACATCCAACTCTCCTTAAGGATTGAAGTTGGATCTTGGTGGCTATACTTCCAATGAATGATATTGATTGGGATCTCAATTTATGTCTCTAAGATAGGATACCATCACCATCATTTCACTACCTAACTAGTCATTACTTGTTGACATGAGAAATATTTTTAAACTATACTCTAAGGTATTGTACAAAAGGGCAAGCCTTATTCATTATGATAATCTAGCATTCATCTAGGATAACCCTATTACACTACCTTTGCAACATTATGATGGCATTACTTTAACACTTTCTATCATCATGACATCAACAATTACACATGACCATGCATATTACATATTTGCATGTGATATCTTTCATAATTATTCTAAACCCATTAAATCAATCCATCTAGGGTTTTGGGTTTTGTGCAAGAAAGATTATTTTCTAAAAACATCCTTAAAGGTGTTTGTCAACATCATCTTACAAGTTTAGATATCAAAAGGCCAAACATGAAATAGTTTTTAGGTGATAGAACATCACAAATTGATCTCATGCATAGACAATTGATTCCATAGGATCAATTCTACATCACACTTTTGATTGAAATCAATTATATGACATAGAATCACCTTAAAGTTTCAAATATTTAGGTTTTTAGACTAAGGGTATTTTTCTAACACATCTCAGGGTTTTGGCATAGTGAAAAACTATTCTACAATATCTATCATAGTCACATTGAGATCAAATCTAGAGCTAAGTACCTTTATTTATATATAGAAATTCTAGGTATTCACTATCACATTTATGCATTAATTATCAATCTCAACTCTATTTCATAAGGTAGATTTTTTTATTATTACAATTTGCTTAACTTATCTTATGACAATGTAAGGAAAATAAAAACTTTTCTTAAATTACCTATAGGATAAATAAATAATGGCAACCAAGTAAGCATAAATTAACCTAGATAATATAGTTAGGGCTAAAAATGTAACTAAATGAAATTAAAAAAAATATATATATATATTTAGCTCAAAAATTGATAATGGAGAGATGATATGCTAGATTTTAGTTACTAAGTTTACTAGAATTTCAGAACTCTACATATTGAGATCTTTGATTCTAAAAAATTAATTGTATGTTGCTCTAATTCACTTCACATATAAGGGTGTGACCTCTGAAAATATGGGTGAGATATTTTGTATTGAATTAAATTGTGATGTTTGTGGATCTAATTTGAAAAATCCAACCTAATTCAATTTTCTCACATTGATCTCAAGATATCTAAGCTAATATAAAGATAAGTGATGTGTATAAACAAATTTGCAAAATCTTTTAGATCATAATATTCACTCTCATGAATTAAACTTTTAATGGTAGTTTTATAACTCTAAGTGAAAGGATTTAGGATAGCATACAATCATACAATATAGTTGGGATAAAGTGATCTCTAACATGTATATGCAACTAGAATCATTTTATTCACTATATAGAAGTGCTCAATAGTGAATGAT